>NC_141822.1:17357182-17542182 GCF_982586985.1 Callionymus lyra | reverse complement strand
TCTATGTCCCTTAATTTATCTTAATAATCGATTAATTTGTAGGTTGCCATATTGGCATTAATATTAATCTGCACCAGTGGGCCTCATAAAATGACTTGGCGGACCATATTTGAAAATCCTGACAATCCTCCAGAGGGATCAATAAAGTTTTATCTATCCATCTATTTGGCCCTGGGCGACAGGTTTGACATGTGTTTTGAAGAATCTTTCACTGGTGAAGAGTGATGTTCTCTCTTCCTTGTTTCTACTGCTGCCACCATATTGAATTCATTTATTTAAATGATATTTCAAATGCTAAAAAATGGCGAATACTATTGATTAAAGAAATGAAGGATCAATTGTATTTGTTGAAAGAATTGCGAGGGGAAATGAACCGTTTGGTCTATAACACCTCTATCTTGTCTCCAATTACAGTCTTTGTTCTTCTAGATCTTTCTTTTGGTTTTCGAGGACTCACTTTCATTTGGAGAGATGCATCATGGTCTTGGACTGACTGAGATTCTTGTTTCACTTTCCGTATGCTTCAATAATGGATACAATTTCATGAAACCTGGTGGAAAACTCTGGTTTCCTCTCACTTATTTTAAGTCAGAATTGCCCTAGACTTAGAGCCTGTTTCCCTCTAGTGTTAAATTACCATTTAGCTTTTATAAGTGTCAACCGTTTGAGAGTTAGCGGAGAGTTTCTCTTTTGCTAAAAAAAGCGTATAATGTAATTTAGGATAAAGACTTCTATGAGGCTCTTGACCAGAGGTGGGTACATTTCCTCAGGGGCCACATTTTATGACAATTGTGTGGGGCCATCAGGAAAAAATAAATTACGGAACATTTTTTATAATAAAATTAAGCTAAATATGCCCGTTTGTTATTTTACCGTACAGTATTTTTTTTGAAAAATCTGATATAAAAGCACTTTGTTTACCAAATAAAACGTTTGTATTCACTTATTTTTCACAGTCATATATTTAGTCATATTTAGAGACTATTAATGAATAATGGAAATGTTAGTTTCTACGTGATCTCACCGCGTTGATGCCGCTGAGCTGCAGGACGGTAAAAATGAAGACGGTGGTTATCAACTGCCAGAACAGGGATTTCTCCCTGATCAGCTCCAGCACGGAGTGGCTGCGAACGTTCTCCACAGCAGATTTCTCCTTCAGGATCTCCTCCACCTCCCTCCTCACGTCCATGCTGCCGCCGAGTCTCGCCAGGGCTGAGAGAGGCGGAGATGAACCGACCGAACGTTCACAGGACCGGACGAGAGTCGTTTACCTTTCTCGCAGGAGACCTGGTCTCCTCGCTCCAGCAGCAGGAACTTGGGAGACTCGGGCAGGAGGGGAAGCGTGAGGAGCTGAAGTAACGCCGTGACGCCGTTGAACCCCAGCAGGTACGGCCACAGGTGCTCGGAGCCCAGGATCTGACTGGAAGAACATTCGTGAAGGTTACCTTTTGATTCTACAATAGCTCGGAAATGTAACATTCAACAATAAACAACACTCACACTGATGATGTAATAAACGTTTACATTTTTATAAGGTCAGGCTGCAGCAGGTTCATAGAACATGTCAACGTTCGCACACAAGCTACACATTTGCCCGTTGGTCACATGATCGTACGAATACTCATTAACAGGTTGAAACACGCGTGTTGCACAGTGTCAGGAGTGAACAGTGATTGTGAGCGATTAACTCGCGGCTGAGAAAAGGATCAGTTACATGTTGCAGATAAACATACGGTGGCTCTGAAGGTCACAAAAGTAACAGCACACTCACAGAAATAGAACAACATCAACTCGAACTGTAGTTGGATTTTTCTTCTCTTTTTTTGCAACAAAACCACTCAATTCTCATCATTTTTACACTGGTTGCTCTTGATTTCAATAATAGATTTTACTTTCAAACAAAAATGTCAAAAGTTCAATTAATCCATCAGCAGCAATAAACACTGACATTGGGCGAATTAAATCAAATATTACCACGGCAAACTTGTAATTTGTGTTTGTGCTTTTCTTCTGTCGTCGTATAAGTCACCTCTGTGTCAAACTCATGGCCCGGGGGCCCTGATCTGGCCGGTTAAGTACTCTTATGTGGCCTGTCAATCAAAGTGTTATGTTGATATTATGATGTAAATACATTTAAATGTCTCTGAGCCCCTCTCCTCCTCTTGGTCTTCCTTCACTGCTGTTTCTTTGGGTGATATTTCGGCACTAGTGAACAAGATGAAACCCTCCTCTTGCTGAGATGACGTCATTCCTTGTCAGGGCCGGGTCTAGACAGGCATGTATGAGGGGGCAGCCACAAATCTTGAGGGGGCATTGTGCTGTTACTTACTTACTCATGTAAGTTTGAGGGGGCACAACATTTATTTGAAGGGGCCAGGCCCCCTCTTGTCCCTGCCTAGACCCGGCCCTGTTCCTTGTAGGCTTTTTATCACAAAAAAAAAGGAAAAGGCTTTAAGAATGGTGTTGAATAAGCATCATGTGTGATTCACACTCTTACCAAAATAGAATTAGGCAGTCTAAAAATGTTTTATTTTAATAATTTTCTATTTCCTGATAACTGTCAAAAGTATAAGCGTGTTTTGGCCACTGACCCCCGGCTCTTGGAGCCAACAATTGTTCATTTCACAATGAGTCCCAGAGTTGAGTCTATGAGCGAGAAGTGAAGTGGAAAGTCTCACCTGAGCCCCAGTACCTGACCAATGAACTTCCCCAGCGATATAAAGGTACCGACCGTGACGCCCACCATCCCCCGCAGCTTAGTGGGCGTGCACTCCACCAGGTACAAGGTGTGGGTGGAGATGGCAACCCCTGCATGGAGAGAATCGGTTTGATCTGATTCTCGGAGAGAGGGATCGACCCGAGTCACACCTGGTTCAGCTCACCTGAGTTGATCCCATAGATGAAGCGACCCGCCAGGATCATCTCAAAAGAGTGCGCAGGTTTGCTGGAGAGCATCAGCGCTGCTCCGAAGATGGCGAAAACGTTGTTCCACAGAAGACAGCGTTTTCTGCGGACAGGTTTACAGACATTTTAATAATACGACGATCCGAACAACGGAATTTAGAAGAATAGTTCATCCAATATATAATTCCACTCATTTTCTACTCACAGTCATGTTGAGTAATCCTCATGTGTGAGGATGACCTAGAGACACGCATAAGGTTTACTCAATGTACTTCTTGTCTGTGTAGCACGTTAGCCTTTTAGCATCTGCTACGAACAAGCTTTGAACATACACTTGTTCGCGACCATCATATGAACATACAAAGAAAGGATTTCTCGGAAAATAATTCCAACCCTCAGTCGACATGAGTAGAAAATGAGTGAAATTTAAACGTGGGTGAAGTATTCCGTTAAGTATCCCAAAGTTCTGTTCACCTTCCGTAACCAGCCAGCCAACCAGCCAACAGACTCCCAACCAACCCTCCGACGGGGAAGATGGAGATCATGAAGGACCAGGTGAGATTGAGCTCCCCCTCAGTCAGAAACACGCCATATCTTTGTATCGCAGTTGAGTTGATCAAGTCCTTAATGAACTGTTGAGAATCAAACTCTTCATTTTATTTGTTCTTTTTATCCCCTAATGGAACGTCGATGTACTCACCCCGGACGGGGCCGTCATGACCGACACACAAAATCCATACTGGAATGTTCCTCCGATGCCAGATATGAAGATGGAAGCGATGATGAGAGGACATTGACGCTGTTGAGGACAAGAATAAAGAATTGTGTTACAGATTAAATGTGTAAATGGTTGTCCAGGATGACACAACACATACAGACTCGTCATCTACTGATCAATTCTTAAGTCAAAACCATTCAATTAGGAATATTACTTGGACCTCTATTATATCATCAGTGTGTTTGTGTTTGTACAAAACTCTCTTTATTGAAATATTTACATTACAAATGATCTTAAGCCCCGCCCACTCGAAAACTTTTTCTGAAAGCTGGCTGTAGGAGTGAAGCCATTATTACGTCATAATGGACTCTCATAACCTCTCGAGTTGGGTTTTCACAGTAGCTGCACTTACAGGAAATAACCTCACAACTTGAACTAAAAATATACACACTAATAATTAGCATTTCGTAATTTGATTAAATGTGAATTATATTTAACGTAATAAAATAAATTAAACTGCATTTTGAAAATTACTTTATATGATTGTTTTTCTTTTACATTTAAAATTTTTTTTTTTACAGATTTGTCTTTTTACACCCAGTGCTGAGAAGCGAGACAGAAGAAGAGGCAGTGGACTGAACAGAACACACTGGTACTGATCATTCAAAGATTTTTATTGTAACCCCATTAAGTGTGAATGATGCAAAGTTTCTGAGGCCTATGGTGCAGTGCGGCTGTAATCTAAAGAATGACAAGTCATCGCTCTCTCTCTCTGAAGTTATATAGGTGCAACTGTAAATTATTATTTGAGCTATCTGTAAGGACTGCACCTCTCTGACTTAAAGATCATATATAATCTATAGCGAAAGTATAGAGTACCATGACCTTCTATTCTATGTTGATCTTTTTATCCATTGTCTTTGTTATTTGTCTTCGATCTATGTTCTTTATCTTTAGACTTGGATTGTGTCATCTTGTACTTTCTTTTATAGAAACTTTGTTCTTATTTTTATGAATTATCGTCTGTATTGCTGTGCATTGCTAATTGGAAAAACAATTTCCCGAAGGAGACCTCTGGAGGGATCAATAAAGTTCTATCCATCTATCTACCTAAATTTAAGTTAATTGTTGACTTTGACTCATCACAGAAGAATCGTTGAAGGTAAACCTTCTTGATCTGAATAAGAAATGATAAATTCCCCACGCGTGGATTATCTGAAGGATAAGAAAAACACCTTTGATGGTTCACTTTCTACCCTTTGATTGTTTCTATAAAAGTTAATCAATACAAGAATCCAATGATTTTATTGTCACTGTGAATGAAACAATAGTCGTTTCTGAAGACAGCAAAAAAGTGGCAGATGAAAAACAAAATAAACAATAATGAAAATGCCCTTCAAAGAGGTAACGTTTTTTGAGTAGACAGATTATTTAAAATGAAGAATACTTGCCAGAAGTTTTAATCTCTGCAACGTACTTAGAGTCTGGTTGTTGTTGATGGCAGCTTCTGTGGGAAAAGTGACACATTAAACTGCTGTGAGAAGTTGAAACAAAACTATACGATCATTAACTTTTTTAAAGAATATTTAGAAAAAAATATGAATCGGGCCGATCAATCACTTAGAAAGCTATTTAGTGTTAAAGAAATGCACAGTGTCATTAGAAATACATTTATATTCTTCTTTTATTTTTTTGTTTTCAATCAGATTTTACTCATTTCAAAAGTATGAAAAACAATTCAACCCCTAAATCAAAAGCGGTTCAGCTCGTTCACCAGAAAACAAAAAAACTAATTGATTTCGATCACAAACTTGAGTTTCATGACACTGACCGTCGGGTAACTTGTGCGTCTTCATCTTCTCTGCAGGTGAAACCACACGAGCTGAAGCCAACAAAATCTCTTTCTGCGTTCCTTCAGATTTATCAGCAGATGTTTGACACCCGAGTCGGGCGAGAGTGCCTTAAACTAGAAAATAAAATTACTCATTTACCAGAACTGTTATCCTCACAGTTTAGTCAGGTTTGCTCTGGATTAGAAAACGGTTTATGAGAGGTTGGAACCGCATTGAATGAAATACTCCGAATACAAATATGCCAAAGCTATTCGTTTAAATAACACGCAAACTTGATTCTAACTTGATTCATAAATAATTACAATTTAAAAAACTTTGAAAAAGACTGTTGCAGTACACTGATGTTACCACCAGATGGTTCTAGATCTAGTTACTGGAAGAACATGATAAAAATTGTTTGTTTTTTTACATGTAAATATTGGTGAAAATATATATAAAAAAATATATATATATATTTGTATCACATGTGCCATTAGAGACCGTGGTCAAAGATTAAAATTCCTCATTCTCTGTTAACTCTTTTTATTTTGTGAAAACTTTCTGTCAGTGTTTCTCTCACTGAATCTTGACATTTTAAAAACATACATTGAAGAATGGATCAGAAAATTACAATTAAATCGTTTTTTAAACAAAGAAACCCCAACAATAATATATTAAATAGTGTAGTTATAGTTTATGTAATTTCTGAGGACTAATGAATAAATTTGGATTCTGTTATGAATTACTTTATTATTTTTGCTTAATACTATCTGTGTTTTAAATCACACATATGATGCCAATCTGACCCAGAACTGTTGATTCTAAAATACAGATTTGTTTTCAATTTCACTGGAAGAAAACCTCAAACTCACCACAATGGTTTCAGTCCCAGGAGGAACAATCTTTTGTGACAGATGTGTCTTGAGTTGAGGACAGGTCTGGCTGGACTCACATCACTAACATCAGAGCGGCGTCCTCCTCAGTGCTAGAATGTTTAACCCCCTTGTGAGCTCCAATCTGAAGAGGAGAAGCCCGTCAGAGGTTTGACCCAAATCAACATCTTTTATGACTTTTTTAGATGTTTATTAGATAGTATTAAGTCCATTCTATTTATTTTTTTTATCTCCTTCCTGTTTCCTTTTATAGAACAAGGATGCATTTTTTTTTTTATTATTGATTATTAATTATGTTATTGCTCCTGTTACAAACAGGCATGTTACAAACAGTTAGAAAGAATATCATGGAATGCCCTAAAAACCCTATTTTTGTCACAATGTAATAAGTTAAGTGGTTGAGAAAACCATGGAAAATCCACTGGTCCTTGTCATACTATCAGTAAATAAAGTCTTCCTTTAGGGAAATCACTCCTATACTATTCCACTGATGCCGCGAGAATAAACCAGAATTGAATGTTCTTAAAGTTTAGTTCACCCGAAATTGTGAGAATTTTCAGAGTAAAAGTTTTATTTCTGTAGTAACAGGCAGAAAAGTATGTCCAGTTAACGGTCGCGAACGGAATTCACTTCTCTTCATTCCAAAAAGACACACCAAAAAAAACATCCAAATATCTCCATACTGCCCGTAATGTCCCTCTTGTATTGAAGTCTCACAATGATTTAAGCTTGTTTGTAGCAGATGATTCCCAGGTTTTCGGCGTCAATTTTGTACACCGACCCCTTCACTGTGTTTTAATAAGGATGCACTTGGAATTGGAGGTGAGACACTTGGGTCTTCCGCTATAAATAAGATTAAGTTAAAGATTTTGTATAGAAGTTTTTTCTGAACAATTCCTCATGTCGAGGCTTCAATACAAGATGGTCGTTACAGACGAGTAATACAGAGGTATTTGGATGTTTTTAAGTGTATTTTTGGATTTAGACAAGTGACCATTGGTTGCTACTTTAAAATTAACATACATTTTTGACTATAACACTAAAAATAATCCCAATCCTTAGTCAAAATGAGGTTGAGTAGAAAATGAGTGAAATTAGAATTGTATTCTCATCATTTTGTCCAAACAAACCTTAATACCTTAAGTTGCACTAAAATCAAGAAGGAATAGAAGAAAACGAGGGCCCGAGGGGGTCCCGCGGACGGACAGATGGAGGAAGTGAAAGGAGGTCAGCGTTGGACTTATTGTCAGTATAATGAGGTCCCAGGTGTCGTCAGACGAAAACCACGAGAGGGAACTTCTGCACCAACATCTGCTGCTCTGGTGTGGCTTTCTCAACACAATTAGTTTTCATCAGCCTCTGAAAAGACTCTCGGAAGTTCCTACAGCGCAAGTTTCAGAACAAAGATATCAGTTACAAAGACCTGCGCTCGCTAACCACTGTTTTATAAACTCAGTCATATTTCCCTTTTATTTCCACTTCACAGGAATCTTTTCAACCACTTTGAGCCTGATATGTTGGATGGTGTGCGTCCACGTGTGTTCTGGATCCAACAAGAGTTGTGTGTTTGACACACACACACACACACACACACACACGTGTCTCATCAAAGGTGTATCTCCCTCAGAGGGCCGACTCTTTGTTTCAGGCCACCAGAGAAACACTTGGCAGCAGGAGCCGAGACTCAATGACTCGTGCCAAAGTGGCGAGGTCCTCCCAAGTAGACGGAGAGTCATGGTAACGCTTTACCACGATGAATAATGAAAACCTCACAGGTTCACTTTACAAGGAGCTTTTTCAGGCTCGGGCTCACACTCGCTTTATTCTCATTACGCCCACATTATTGCGGACACACTCGGGCTTATGTGTTTCGTTCTTTTATCACTTCATTTTTTACCGCGATTAAGAAGGATTGGATGAAGAAAAGGGTTAAGATCGTGATATTTAGATCATTTCATTATTTCTCATATGTTGACCAGTGTAGCATGTGTAGCTTTTCATCCACTCAGGTTGTTTTGGTTCATCTTTTTTTAATGTCATCTTTTGTTGCAGAGCAGTTCAACAAGATGATCACACTCTTCTTCTTCTTCTTGTCTAATAAAGGGTCCGGAGTTGCAGTCTTGTCCCTCAAGGAAAATATACCTTTAAATACTGATTGTCTAAGCGCTTTGTGACCCTGGTTTCGAAAAGCGCTATATAAATAAATATTACTTACTTACTTAAATACGCAAAGACATTGCAAAATGTCATATTAAAAAAAAATCTTCCAAATTCACAGTTTTACAATCACATTTCTGCTTAATATTCAGGGTTTAAGCTGCAGTCAAATTTAACTCCAACTTTAATCTTATCGCACATTTCACAAATTAAGAAAGCTCAGAGCATTAACACACTTCTACTCCCCATGAAACCTTTATGAGTCTGAACACTTACTGCCAGATTAGTCTCAAAGAAAAGTTTTTTACTTACATGTATGTAACCATATTTAACCCTTGTGTTAACTCATATGCAGTGGTGAAGGTAGTTTACCTTGACCCAGAGACAACACAAGGGATACCTCAAACACATTTGTTTTCACGCCTCTGGTCACCTTGACCCAGAGACAACACAAGGGATACCTCAACCACGTTTGTTTTCAGGCCTCCGGGTCACCTTGACCCACAGACAACACAAGGGATACCTCAAACATATTTGTTTTCACGCCTCTGGTCACCTTGAGCCAGAGACAACACAAGGGATACCACAAACACATTTGTTTTCACGCCTCGGGTCACCTTGACCCAGAGATAAGACAAGGGATACCACAAACACATTTGTTTGAGGGCCCTTCGTGTCACCTTGACCCAGAGACAACACAAAGGATACCACAAACACATTTGTTTCCAGACCTCCGGGTCACCTTGACCCAAAGACAGCACACGGGTTAAGGGAACCAGCCGCAACATAGAAGAACAAACCAATCCCATCCATTTATAGGTGTAAGAGATTTCTTAATTCTGTCCATAATAAAGAAATAACCTGCTCTTGGGTTAGAAGTCTACATGTTGAACAACTGTTCACATTGCTTTATTTATTTCAGCTGCATTTTCTTCTTTACGTCTCTTTATTCAAACACCCACTTGTTTTATTTTTTTTAATTATGACTTAATAAACTTCAAATGTTGATCATTGTTTTAAAGAGAAGCATCAGTGAATGTAGGTCAGTCGGACACACTCCTCTAAACTGGCAGCCGTCCCACATTATCGATAAGAAACCGTCTTAAAATGAAATAAACATTCAATGTTTCTTAGAAAAAAACGTGTCTTTGAGTTTGAGGTTCGTGCAAAAGGTCGTAAATAATGTTTTTTACTGGAAAGAAAAAGACAAAGGCATCATAACGGGTGATGAAGTGTTTTAAACGTGCATCAATTCATCCTCGAGGTTCGGCATTTTGACGTCTTGTGATGAATAGTTTGTCATTAAGTTGTAAATTCTTAGGTTGCACGACGATAGCACAAGGAAGTGTTTGTTCGTTTTATCAGATCGGTTGATCTTCTGCCCATTAAGGGCGGAGCAGCTCGGAGAGGTCAAGGTTCGGGAGATATATTGCCGTGTAGAAGTTTGTATGTAGTTTTGTTGATAATACTTGGATGTTCTATTAGTGCAGCCTCGTATCATGCTGGTCTTATAATCACTCTGATACTGTGAAGTTGAAATTTTAATTGATTGATATCAATTGATAATTGATTAATGAATATCTCATTGAAAAATAAGACAAAACACATGATATTAGTAAATGAAAATCTAATAAACAAGTCAAATGCTTATGAGGAACAACCGACTCGCAAGTGTGTATTTGATTCTTTACAGAGTAACTTCAACTTCTTTCACATGTTTCATTTAGACCTTCATTTATAAAGTTTAATTTCATTCATTTTGATTTTGAAGTGCACTAACTATTATGAGTGTGTTTGTGCTCAAGCTCGTCCCCTCGACAGCTCCTTGGGTAACAATAGATCAACAATAAAAAAGTTATGCTTGATTCAAGAAGGAAGAACAATATATTTGTGTTTTTAAAAGTGTTGTCACTCTTTTATATTTAAAGTATTCAAAGCCACAATGGTTGACATTAGATCCAGATCATCAGGTCAAACAACCATCAAATCTTTTATAAATAAACATTATTATTAAGTATTTGGAACAGTAAATAATAAACTGTTTATAAGTATATTCTAGATTAGATATATTGTGGAGCGACAGATCAAAAGTGATCAATTACTAACTATAATTTAGACAACTGATGATTTATTTCAGATGATAATCTGTAAAGTCTTCAAGGATGTAATGAAGGAATACCTGTCACTACGAGGAAGTGCAATATTTACTAGATTATATTTCTGGTCACAGGTAGAACCTGAGATACAAGCAACACAACCACACATCTGCGCTGATGTAGAATTAGCTAAGATGGGGCGAGCGGCCACACATCTCTCCCCTCATGCAGATAAACCTGTAAACCGAGCGTAAAGATCACATGCTGTATATCACGACACCGTGCCCTTGAGCCTGAAGCTGAAACCCATCGCCGGTAAATCTAGCGGCCCAACATAAATAGCTGCTCCGTCGGGTGTGACGCCGCTAAAAGCCCAATGAATCCAGGTATCAGTGACATTAGAGGATGAATTGGAGTGAAAACAAGTGTGAGGCAGGAGCAGGTGGTGTCTAACTCTGCGGCGTGATTTGATTTTCACGCACAGAATCATTCAGCTCTCACAAAGAAGTGTGGATTCAGATTTAAATAAAAGTGGATGGAAAGGATCAGGATTTGTATTTAAGAAATAGAGAAAGAAGAAAAAGAAAATGTATAATTGCATTATTTTGATAATGAAGCAAATGAAATGTAAATTAAATTCTGAATTGATTTTGTATTTACATAGACATAGACATGTGATTGAAGTACTTCAGTGCATTTCAATTCATTCAAAAAGAGTTTCAACAAAAGCTTTAATTTAATGTTTTACTGTCCAACAACAAGAGTTCAGTCTTTAACGTTTTATTGCTCCTCCTAATATCTTAAAGAAACTATTTGCAATATATTTCAAATTCTGTTTTTCATTTTAAATATGTTGCTGTAATTATTTGTTTAATTTGTGTCACATGTAGCGACACAATTTGTTGTTTTACTTCAGTGGGTCGGAGTCAGTGTTTTCTTATGAAGTACTGTAAATGAGTAAATGAGAGACTTGAAAAAAAATACTAGGAAGATAAAAGCAGAAACTGACTCAGTAAGAGACTTAATACTATTTTGTGAACTAAAGCACATGCAGTATAGCAACACAGAGGTTGCCACGCCATTGCAGTTACACGGTTATGCCACCAGAGGGAACCAGAAACAATCACTTCAATCTTACCTATTGTGGCATTAATGTTTACTGACGCTATTAATCACCATAGACGCGTTTAAATGTTCATTGTGAGATTGTTTGACTTTGTTTCTAGTGTGATCTGCAATGATTAACATTATGACTACTTCCCTGTGTGTCTTCAGGAACTATTAGGCATGAGAACAAAGTGCAAAGCAGGAGTTACATGTTATTATACTTTTTGTTTGGGTCCTTCGTGCCTCTGATAGACTTGAATCATTCACCGTTTCATTCATTTGTCCTCTGGTCTCCGAGCTCAAATCAGCAGCAATTTGGAAGTATGGATCCAGGATCTGAGGGAAGAAGTCGATTAATACCCACAACCCCTCAGTGCTCATCAGGGGAGTCGCTCAAATACAAACCAGAGCTACCGTCGCTCTGAACCCATGAGTGAGGGATGAAAGAAAAAAGAGATGAGGAGAGAGAAACACAGACAGAGATTTCACGAGTTCACTCTAAGAAACTATAACATTATGACCACCTATGGTCGCCTCATTTATGTCGTGCACACAAACCTGATGGTCAAGTTTCAGCAGTGGATATTAGGGTTTATATGCATAATTTTTAAATTGTTTGCACTTTATGACTCAAAGTCTTTAGCACTTACGGAAGATGATACAACCTGCATGAAAATACTTTTTGCAGTTATTTTTAATGGATACATATCTGTCATTTAATTTGAGTTTGTTTTTATAGCCACTGAAGGTGTTGAGACGTTTTTATATCATGTTCTCAATCTCTGTGATTTCTTCTTTTTTTTATTTTTTATTTTATTGTTCTTATCCAAAATCTCATCTGTGGCGTCTATCATCCGAGACCAGACAGTTATTAAAAAGAGGTCCCCGAGCTAAGAAGCCTCCATGAATTATGTAACGAAAGCAATTTCTCTCCTCGACATCATGGGACCTTAAGAGGGATCGATGTGCTCCGAGGAACCGGAGTTTCCTCTGATGTTATTGTGCTGGAGTTTTGACACATTGTCAATGTAGTGATGAAAGGAACGGGGGACGGAAGGGTCTCACCGACGCCGCGTCGTCATGGAATGTCCATCAGTGATGATAAAGACCCGATGATGTGCCATGAATCTGGGGAAGGCTTCGGTTCACTTTGAGTCGATCAATCACTTCGCGTCGGGGACAAGTTACTGCTGATGTTAGGAAACACGTTTTTTTTTTTATCAAGTGAAGCTTCTCAAATATAAAATATATAGTACATGGTTTAGCTCAGGAAGACAGATGTGAAGCTTCCTGTTGCCCCTGGACTTTAACCAGTTGAATGATCTGGAATATATGGATTGAAAGATCAAAAGTAAAGATACTTCTCCCTTCTATCTATACCTTCATGCTTCCATCCTGTTAGATTAAAACTTATTATACACTATACATATACGCCATACTTAAATTAATGCTAAAAGATAATCAAAATATAAAGTATAAATGACTAGCTTCATCTAAGAGCTTAAACGTTTGAATACACATTCACAATCAACATTCCACTCAGACTGACACACTGTTTTCAAGACAAGCTTGGAACAGAATTAGAAACGTGACACCGATTATTTAAACGTCTGTTTGTCTGCCCTTTTCACACCTTGGGTCGTGGATGAAAAGAACGAAGCACGGACACATCTGTGAGGGGGGGGGGCTAGGAGACAGGAACCCTCACCCAAGAACATTTGAATGATTAGAAAAGGAAACAAAGTAGGAAGAACTCTCCACAGGAGATCGTGACACAGGGGGTTTGAAGGAACCAATAGGGCGATAGGGGGAGGACCTCTCTGCCCGGAAATTTGCCTTAAATATAGCGATGTTTCTACAGTACGAGACCGTCTTTCCAGGAGCTTTCGACCTGAAGAGCTGCCGGCAGAGAGCGCGGCCGATCTATCGTAAAAGCTTGTATTTTGTTTGACTTGAAGTGGCGAATAAACGACACGTTACACTCTGCATTGACCATTTGTCTCCATAAAGCAAAGTATAAGACCCGGATGTGATGGCGTGTTGGAACTCTCGGAACTGACCCGAGTTCTGACCGTTTTAATCCATAATTGATAACTACAAATCTTAATTATTTGAAACAACTTAACTTTTTCATCATCTAATTAAGAAGTACTGGATTCCAAAACACTGACAGCCGTACGCATATATTTTCACTGTCTATGTGTGTAATATAATAATTGAATTATTGGCTAAACACATTTATTCACTATGTAACTACTTCGATTATTCAGCCAAAACTATGGGTTCAAATGAGGTTAAAGTTAATCTTGAAATGGGTTGTAAAATGAGCTGGCTCTCCACCCAGACTAGCAGCGGCGAAAATCTGCTGCCGAAAATCTGCTGCCGAAAATCTGCTGCCGAAAATAGTAGCTTTGAATGAGCCAGATGACATTTGTATCTTATATTTAACCACAATTACATTTTACAACAGCGGTTTCATCCAGCGATTGCGCAAATAGACGATAGTTTCTGCTTTATAAACATAAAAAAAAGCTTTCGTTTGTTAAAATGATTTTTCTTTTATTATTATATTATTATTATTATTTTCTACATGTGCCCTGTGATGGATTGAAAAAACTGGGAATTAACAAAAATTCAAAATGTTTAACATTGCTCTTTAGTGTCATGTGGCTTAAATAGATATAGATTAATACGTTTAAATGATTTATTAAAGGTCGTTTATAATGCATGAGCGTGGCAAATAAAAGAGATTCATAATTTTACACGTTTCATTCATACTCTGCAGGACAGGGAGGGAGGGGGGAGGGGGGTGAAGAACTTCCGCCTTTAGTGGGAGGGTGTGTCACGTGACCGGCGACGCAGCCAATCAGTAGCAAGTGCGCATTGCGATGCTGTGCGGAGAGTTTGTTCCATTGATGCTGATGCTGGGGATCAATGAGCCGCTGTGGCTGCGAACAGGAGCTGGAAGTTGGTTCCGCGCGAGTTCTCAGAACCAGGGACAGATCCACGAACACACGAAGAAACACTGAATGATGATGCATTTGTTTGAGGTTAAAAAGTGCTTCCGTCAGAACCTCTGACGTGTTGTTGCCGCAGCAGCGGGACACGCGGGTTATTGCTTTATGTTTTTGGTTTATGTCTGCACAGCTTTTTCCATTCTTTCTGGTGTTGGTTGAATTTCCTATGGGTGACATAACTCTTCTTCTCCATTTATAACGCTGCCTTCAGCGCATCACATCAATTTGCAGGGGGGGGGGGGGGGGGGGGGGGTACCTGGCGCTCAGCCAATGAAGAGAATGTGAATGAACGTGTTCTTCCAATGAAGTCGATAAATCGGAAATATGTGAGGATCTATTTGCTGACTCAAACTGGTCTGCGTGGATAATCTTGCCAGGATGGAGTGACGTGCTGGAGGACGATGGACATCAACCCTGAGATGCTCAGAAAATAGTCTTGTAGTTCATGTCAAACCTTCCCATTTCATTAAAGTTTAATGATAAATAAAAGCTGAGTCTGGAAGAAGTTGAGATATTCTGGTCCTTCTTGTTGTCCTTCCGGTGTGTCCGTCCATCCATCTATTTATTTAATCAGATATTACATTACAGTATATTATTTATAAGATTAATTCGAGGATTAAGTTATGCGACTCGAGGATGACGACACGAGCTGTAACAGGATCAGATGAAAAAGACGGAGGCTGGGATTTCCTATGATGGAGATTAAATACAGTGAGCTCTGCTCAGAAGGGAAGGTGATAAGAAGATTACAAGATATAGGACGAGATGACATGAGAGCTCTGAGACAGTTGGAACAAGCTGTAGGAGAAGGTCGACACCTTGAAATGGAAGAAAGCAGAATTTTGACCGGGAGGGTGAAAGAGGGTGAAGCTAAACTCCTCCAAAAACAGGAGCATATTGAAGGTAAACTGCTGTTACCTACAGTGATAGTTCGCGTAGAATTCAAAGTTCACTTACCTTCTACTCACCCTCATGTCGACTAAGGGTTAGTGTTTTCAGAGTCACAAACAGTGACCACTTTATATTTTCTTCTCGTCCAAAAACACACAAAAAACACCCAAATACCTCCATACTGCTCGTCTGTAATGTCCCTCTGTGGTACTGAAGCTTCAACTAATTACATTAAAGTTTGACTTTTTGACGTATTAAAGTGAGCACCGGTCGCGACCGTCATTTGGACAAACATGTCTGAAACTACATGGATTAGTCTGAAAATTATCCCAAGTTCAGTTGAAGTAGAAGTTTGAATTTGGGGGAACTATCCCTTTATATATGAAGTTAATGTTGTTTTGTAGAAAATAAAAACTTTAGCCAAACACTTTCTCTTCCTCAAGATATGTGAGGTGACATACAATTTGAATACATTTTTGAGTTTAATTTATAAAATTGTGTCAAACCTTTTAAGTAAAAATTGTGAGGGACACCCTGGAAAGGGTTGTCACTTCTGGCAAACAGACTGATGCCAATTTTTCACATTACAAAAAGAAAGATGGAGCCACAGATAGACGGATATGATGGTAGAGATTGGAATTAGCCAACGCTTTGAAGCTATACAGACTTTATTTTTAATTGCCAAAATGGTGTTTTGATGCACCTGATTACCTGTTTAGCTTTTAAACTTAGCTAGAAAACCACAAAAAAAAAGGTTAAATGTTGTTGTCATAGCGACTACACAAATACAAAATACACTATCATTAAATGTAACCCTTGTGTTGACTCTGGGTCAAGGTGAACGACCTCACTGGCTTCCAGAAGTACATATGTAATGGGGGGTCGGTCTGAGACAACACCAGGGATACCACAAACACATTTGTGTTCGGGCCACAGAGTCCGCACAAAGGTTAATAATTTTTTATTAAAAAAAGAAGAAAAAAGGAATGAAACAGTTCAGACGAAATTTGGAAAGAAAAACCCCAAGACAATTCAACTAAAAAAGTAAAAATATATTCCAACTTCAAAGTCAAGCGACTTTCAAATAAAGCGAAGGACACACCTTTACCTGAGGCTGATAAACACTAAAAATGACCCTAAAATGTCAAATAAAGACATTTTCTAAACTACCTCACAAGTTCGTTTAAACAACACCCAACATGACCTATGGGGCAGGGCCAACCGTGTTTGAGGGGCGAATTGGGGGGGTCAAAGTTCGAGGTCTCGTGACCTCCGACCAATCGTCAGAACCGGCGCCTAAAAAAAAACAAAACTACCGGAGCCGACAATGGCTCCAGCGAACGCCGCGGTCCGTCAGCGCCCCAGAAAAAAAACGCCCTTCGTCGGGGGGCTCGCCGGGTTGTACCCGACTGCTGCTTTAAACGGCAGCACCTGACATGGAAAGCCCATTACATCTGCAGAAGCATTTCTTTCCGGAGCAGCAGCAGCAGCAGCAGCTGAAGCAGCAGCACTACGGCGGGCGGGAGCAGCTGAAGAAGCAGCAGCACTACGGCGGGCACGACCACCGCTGCACCTGCGACACCTGCAGGAACAACCTCGTCTTCCGCGGGACGGGAACTTTTTTTCGGACCCCCTCGGAGACGACGTCCTCCTCCAGACCCGGCGGCCGGTACAGCGAGTTGAGCCCGTCCCCGAGCCACGATGGTTCGTCCCGGCGGCCGGAGCGGCAGCGGCGCGGCGGCAGCAGGAGCACCAGTAGCCCGGGCAGCGGCAGCAGCGGCGGCGGCGGCGGCGGCCGGAGCAGCGGCGGCGGCCGGAGCCACAGCATCACCATGAGCAGCTGCAGATTCAACGGCGGCGTCATGCGGCCGCTCAGCAACTTGAGCTCGTCCCGCAGAAACATACACGAGTTCGATTCCGAGTCGCAGCCGCTGCAGCCCATCTCCGCCGCGGACGCGTCCGAGTCCCGCGGATCCAAGCCGGAGAACAACTCCAGCACCCTGATGCCGTACGCGTCCGGGGACGGAGGAGGAGGCGGAGGAGGAGGACACGGCGGGGGCAAATCTGGGAAGAAGAAGAACCAGAACATCGGGGAGAAGCTGGGACACCGGAGGGCCTTGTTCGAGAAGAGGAAGCGGCTCAGCGACTATGCTTTAATATTTGGGATGTTTGGGATCGTTGTTATGGTTATAGAGACGGAACTGTCCTGGGGAGCCTACGGAAAGGTGCGTATCTACGCCTCTCGCCCCTCTTTCGGGGTGACCCTGGGAAGCTGGGAAAACTTAAGAGCTGAACCTCTATTTTCTATACAAAAAGTCTTTCAAATATTTCCCTCTCACTCGGGTAAGAGAGTTGCTAAGAGTTTGACTGATCAACTTAAGTATTACATTTTGACTCATACTTGTAGAAAACACTACTTTGTGTGTTTGTTAAAAATAACTTGATAAATATCAAGTTGAGTCTTTGAACTGACTTGTTAAGAAGGAACATTTCACTTTACACTTTATCTTATTGGATAAAACACACATTCTGTACAAACACCAACTTAGATAAGACGGTCATATAAGAAAGGTGCAGTTGACGGATGGGTGAATTAAAAAATATACATTTATGACATTGAGATAGTGTACAAAAAATCCCATTTTTTTCACCAAGCTAAAATATCGAAGGACAGCAGGAGTCGCAGCCTATACAAGTTTGATATTATTATGCTCCCATTATCAAATCCACTGACAATAATCAATTAAAATGTCACTTAAGACAGAGATATTTGAAAGTGTGCGTTACTAAATCTCAATTATACACACAGAAAATTAGATATTTACACTTTAATGAATTAAATATAATGCTAAAATGTATTTCTTTGCATGGAGATGATTCTGGAGATTTATGACTCCTGCTGTAACGCACTGGTATCAAGTAGCCCCTTCTCTCCACATCCCCTGAACTTAGTGTGTGCTATTCCTTTACCACGTTTGTTGTTTGTGTGTTTTTCGTTGTTGTGTGTTGTTTGGCTATAGTGTTGTTGCTCTTTTCCAGGAGTCCCTGTATTCATTAGCTCTAAAATGCCTGATAAGCCTTTCTACAATCATCCTCCTGGGGCTGATTATCATCTACCATGCAAGAGAGATACAGGTAATGTTGTTACTCCGCTCTCACTTTTCTTCTGCTGATGTTACCACAGGGAAGAGGCTGTAAATGTCAAGCTGTCACGCCGGCTTAACGGCGCACATGTGGACAGTTGGTCTGAAAAAATGCAGTACTTTCAATTTATCCGGTGTTGAGTTGGATGAGCACAAAACAATTAGAATACTCTGGACATTTCAAAAATGTAAATGTGTTTTTGTCCTGTTTTAAACAAAGTACAAGAAAAATGAACATGCTTCAATAATGATTGAATTATTATCATTAAAATTAGAATAACGGACATCAGTATCGAGGGGTTGATGGTTGTACATTTTATCTTCAATGAGTTTATTGAGAAATAATGTCAAACACAAGGAGCTTACATTAACCTCCGTATAAATGGATTCAACGACCTCAATTACCCCGTATGTATTTATGGAAGCCGGGGAGGTCGTTCACCTTCACCCAGAGACAACACAAGGGATACCACAAACACATTTGTTCGCAGGCCTTCAGGTCACCTTGACCCTGTAATAAAACGAGGGTTAAAAGTACTGAAATAAATGTTGGCGATACAATAGTTGACACGTACATTTTGTTAACTGTTACTTCTAGCAACTGCTGTCTGTATACAATTAAAAAAACAAACAAATCTTTCCTTCTGTAAATTAGTTTTTTATAATAATTTATAATAATTTATTTATTTAACACCCTTTCCACACTTGTTTCACTTTTTTTAAATTTTCAACAACAGTACACATTTGTCTATCTTGGTGTTTAATGTACACGACTTCATTTGGCGAAGCAAACCTTTTTTCACATTTACATTTACATTCAAATTATCATAAAATTCAGTATTTTCTGAAATATGAATCCAACTTTGTGCCTGCATGTGTGTTTGTGTTGTGGATGTCATTCTAACGCATTGAAGCTAATGTTACATTCCTAGACATGTTTGCAGCATATGTGTTTTAAAAAATAAAACATGGTGAGACAAAATAATAATTAAATGGCATATTAGAGTACAACAGGAGTTCTGCAACACATTAGAAAAATACATTTCTTTAAAGCTATGGTTTGATTTTGTCTCCTCTGGCTAAACCAGTGAATCCAGAGTGTAACTTATAAGTATCATTATATTGTCTATTTCTGTATCTATTCCGGCATCACTTTTCTGTCATTAACATAGCTTTTATGGGTTTTTTAATTCACAATGGAGTATATTTTTCTTCCCCATGGTTTCTATAATCCTCAATCACTGGGGAACTAAATTTAAAATGGTATTACTTTATTCTGACCACAAAATAAAGAACAGTATGCATGCGAACAATATCTGGTAGTGGCTGTAGAATCTTTTTCACCAGCCTGGTTTGATATGTTGGCGCTCTGTTATCTAATCCTCCAAGAAGGTGACTGTTTGTGGAAAAAACTGGATCATTGTATTTCCATAAAACTCCCAGGAAATGTTGAAAGTGAGATTAGATTCAGATGATTGCAGCTTGTTGTTGTTTATGGATTACGATTTGGGGGCCATGGATGTTTTAAAGAGTGGCGTAAATGAGTGGGTCGCCCGAGGTTTGCACTCCCAGAGCGCTTTTAAATTTCTCTCATTTGTCCTCAAACATGACATTGATGTAGTTGTTAAGTAATACTGTCAGTTCTTTTAATCCGACTAATTGATTGACAGCCTACGCAGGCATGTTCATTCTTTCCCCAGTGGCTTTAAAAACCCAGATCATGTCGCCGCTTTAATCCACAAAAAACCAAGATAAATCAATGTGGGGACCCGGGGGGTCCTGAATGTTTTACATAAGCTCGGCTCTGAAACTCTCTGCAGCCTTTTGTGGGCATTAGTGGATCTCGATGTCGCTTAAAGTCGCATTAAGTGTTAATTATGCGTTCTGATAAGATTTAAGGACTCTGAAGGGTTCCCTGAATGGATATAGATCGCGGCCCCCCTGAGACGTCCCAGCGGGGGGCGGGGGGGACAGTTTTATGACCTTGACGGGGAGCATTGTTGCGTTACCTACACTTCTCCTTGAGCTCAGCGGTTTTTTTCGCCCCAAAATGAATGTGAGCTCTCTCTCTGGCGTATATTGATAGAACCTCTCATGTGTCCAGCCTTTTCTTTTCTCTCTAACCAAATCAAGCTCAAAGCAGGAAAACCTCCCTCAATAAAATAAAAAAAAAAAGCCGCGTCCCTGCATTTTCGTGCTCCTTGAATTGTGGCGTGTTTAATCACGTTAATGGTTTTTTTTCTTACTTCACTTTGTCAGCCTTAAGCTGAATTGGATGAGCTCTGCGAGGGGGACTTGTTTGATTCCAGTTTTACAATAGGAAGTATTAGATGTGGATGAAGAGGTAGCATTTGTATTAGCGGTGGTGTTAAATCCGTCAGCCTCTGTACTTATAAACGCCGGGATGGGAAAACCTCTCGCTGCCTTCAGCCTGATTGTAAAACCTGTGTTTATGTCTGAGCTCCGCAGACACAATTACCATATTTCAACACAGAAATGAGTTGTTGTTTCCATTTCCCCCTCTGACGCTCCCCTGTAGCTGTTTAGAAATGGGAAAACATATGTTTGCAGGAACGTATCACATTCATCCCCTCGCGACACCTCCACACCCTTTTCTTCTAATCCTGTGTAAATTATTCAATTCATAAAGCCAGCCTTTTCTCCTCCTCCTGCTTATAGATTACTTGGGACGCTAAATAATGTAAGCTGTTATTTGTGAGTAATATCAAACGCTTGTTCAGCAGCTTCCTCTTGTAATTTCCCTTCTCACTGAGTCATATTAGTGATATTTAACGCTTGATTTCTTCAATTTTCTCACGGTTTATGCTCAATGTCTTTTCTTTGTTTGTTCTTTGGACAGTTATTGGATCGTGTCCCTTTTATTGGGTCATAATTGTTTAAGATGGCTTTTAAAAACAAGGTGGTTTATGTTTTATTTAGTAAAGTTCAGAGGAGTTTTGTATTGTATCAGTAGAAAACTGTGGATCAATATCATAAAAACATTGGAGTGGAAATTATCACCGTTTATTGTTTATATGTTTTTCACTCGTATTGTTTTACTAAAATAGCTGGAGGATGTTTTTTGCAGCAACTATGTGTTTCACTGTCATTGGGGACAGTTTTGTCAACTTCAGTCATTATTTTCTTTTGTCTCTTGCCAATATTTTGCTCATAAAACATAGTCGTACGAGGGATTTAACTCGCCTCTCGAGTCATTAAGGTTTAAAATGTCGAAAAAAACTTTCTTAATAGTAACAAAATGTTATACAACTATGATATTATTAAAATAAAATGTACTTGAAAATGTTTTTTGGTCCATATTGGAGGGTATTAGATGCTAAAAAAAAATCATGAAGCCTACAAAAGCTCTTCGTACATACAGTTGTCAAGTTATTTTAAGTACAGCAAATACTTTATCTCTTTGTTATCGTGACCCACGACAAGAATATATTGTTCAATCATTCTCTTTCTCACAAGATTACAAAGAGCAAACATTAAAGTTTACGAATGAGTTTGATGAATCACAGGAAGAAAAATGTGTTAGTATCAAGGATATTTTTTTTAGTCTTGTCGTAGTAGTCTTTCACTTATTGTCTGTTATTGGACAATGGATACCTCACCACAGGATGTTCACAATACTATTATACCCTGTGACTGTTATTTTAGTTTCTTATCCGTTTGTAGCTGGTGAAGTTTTTAAAACATTTTGACCACTTTTGTGATTGAGTTTGCCGCCCTGATTTACATGTACTTTTGAGTAGAGTGGAAGTTGTCAAGAGGGAAAAGTGAAGAAGAAAAAAAGTTTAATTTGTATATTTTATTCTCCATAAATTAAGCGTCTGAGGGATAAAAGACATGGTTCTGCACGGAGAAGAGAACATCTTTATAGTTGTAAATATTCCATTATCTTTGCCCTGATAATGCAAAGAAAGTGCACTTTTGTGAGCTCCTACTTTCTCTGGAGGGAACGCTTCACTGATGAATTATGTAATTCTTTCCCCCCCTTCGCCTCAGCACATAGATTTATTTTGCTCTCTGCTCAGCATTTTTTCGACTTTATGGGAGATGAGGACGAGAAGTAGTAGTTTTGAAACGGCAAATGTATTCGTCCACTATGTAGATGTCGTCCTGGCAACAGGATTAAGCTTATTAAAAAAAAACATTAGTGCAAACGTGTTGTTCCTGCACAGTGTGTGACAAGGATGGTGCGACTGTTGATGATAATTATTCGAGTGGACGTTCTTAATGATCACAAATCTTCTCGCCGCTGCTTCTCTTTCTCTGACCCGAAGAACCAATCTGACCCAAGAGTTGTTTAACTGAAAGCACCTTTCGCCAGAGAGCTCTTCTGCGTATTGATCGTTTTGCAATCCAATAGTTTATTAATGCACAAGATGAGGACTCATCGTCCTGCCTCTTTAGCTCCGCTCGCGAACTCTGATTCTCTCTTAATGTACTTGAAAGGTGATTCAAGCGTTCGCTCCTCTCATCCCTCTCGGTCTCATTCAGAAGAGAAAAGTCAGTCTCATGTACAATTTGGATTCACCTCTCCTCTGTCTTAAGGATTTAACTTGGACTAGTTCAGGAGCCTCCAGAGCCGTGGACGTTCCTCTATTATGACCTGGTTAGTCTTTGCTGCCGCCTGACACGAGCAGTAATCCGAGTGAGATCAAGTGTGGAGGGAAGCACCAGACCTTAGTGCGTGTCATGAAATTACATCTCTTGACTTCATTTTTATTGTCTCGATCATCGTTGCCTCCCTTTACATTGACAAGATGTTTCAAGTGGTAGTTTCACTAGCTGGACTTCTACGTTTGTGAAAACATGATCCATCAAAGGCAAACCATATGTTATACAAAGAATAAAACTAATTTATAATTTCAATGAAATAAATATAATAGTTAAAATATAAAGGAAATAATAAACAAATGTTGTTTCAATCTTCAGGATCTTGTATGTGAAGATGAAATAATCAGAATCGGGGATTGGCAGCATCTGCTCATTGTCATGAACACCTTCTCATAAATACATAATTTAACCCATAATAATACTGACAGAATTTACATAGAGTGACATTTGAAAGCGAAATTAAGGTGTGTAAACATTTCAGAAACATTTTATTTTTGAATTAAATATATAATTGGGAAACAATTGCATTTAATTTTTACACACAGTTAAACTGCTGTTTCAAAAGTACTATTTTTCCACCTAAACAATACCCATCCTGAATCCAAGATACACACAGTCATATAGAAATGATTAAACAACTGTTTTGTTGATTTTAATGTCTGGAACAACTAAAGCTACATGTTGTTTTAACAAATGCAACGTTAAAAAGAAAAAAAAAGATCATTAAGAGTTTAATTAAAGAGCTTATATATACATTTTTTTCCATGTCTTGCAACAATAGACTTGACATTGTGTTGACAAAAACAGCTTTTTCTGTCTATTAGTCGCATGATACTCACCGGTTTTAGGTCTAATGAAACCCTTTCAAGTGGGTAATGTATGACAGATGTTGTTTATACAAAAGAAAAAAATAACCGTTCCTTTTTTAACGCCCCTCCTTGCAGTGTCTAACTGGCACTTTTCAACCGGAGTGTGACACGACTTTTCCTTTAAGTCATTTGACACCAAACGTCTGTTTTTGACTCGAGGCAGAAGAGACTGGTCTCAGGGGATCATATATTTTAAGGTACCATATATCTGTTAACAAATTAATGTGTTTAAAGCTCTTCAGGGTCCACATAAAATGAAATGGCAGGCTTAGTTTGGCCCCCTAGCCATGAGTGACTACTATATTTAATTTAATTTCTATTACTAAGTAGTTTTAGGCAAGAAACTAAAGCATGGATATAAATGATCTTTACATCTAATAACTATCATATTCCTGCTTCTAAATGCTTTGGACCAACAGGCGTGACTTTCTTCCAGCAAACATCAACACGTACACAGAGAACGCTCAAAGCTTCCCCAGTTTTCACTCCAACATTAACAAAAGATCTTTTACGACCACTGCAATGCAGCTATGACTGTAATCAATGTTCGCGAGTGCAAACAATCTCCAAACAGCTGCAACAATTTCTGCCCACTTGTTGATATTTACATTGATTAAAAGTGATGGAATATGAAAGTGCAAGAGAGTTACCCGGGGATGGTCGGGGTGTTTTCTCCGAGCACTCGGCTCTCCTCCCGCAGTGCAAAAAACAAAACCAGGCGCGCAAGTGTAATTGTCTATAAAAGTGAATGTGAGTGAGTGGTTGTCTCTCTGAGCACGGCGCTAGACTGGCAGGCTGTCAAGGGTAAACCCTTTTTCCCTGATGTCAGTCGGGATTTGCTCCAGCATCCTGCGCCACGCCAGGTGCTGGATACGATGAACGGATGACATGCCCTGCACACTAACCCACCGGACATTTGCAGAGGACAAATTCCATTAATACAACTATTCATTTTTCTTAACAGAAAACTATTTAAAAAAAATATATATGTTTTTCCCACCAAAGCAACAGATTCACAATTAGATATGGAGATGGTTCTGTTGCTCATACTGTACAAACAAAAGGTGATTCAATTAATTTTTCATCTAAGAAACAAAGAGACAAACCAGTGGAGTTTCTCAAACAAACTCCACTGGAAACAACTGATGTTTCTTCAGCAGCAGGACTGTGTGTTTTCTCTGCAGGAGCTTCCACTTTCACACTAAATTTGTGTCGGTTGATGACTGTAGCTGATGATGTTTGTCCTGAAGTGACCTCTTCACTGACTCTCTTCTGCAAACTTCTTAGAATCATCACCATTTATATCTTCATTCATTGGCTTGTTTGTGGGCTCTAAAGTTTAAATTAGTGACACAATACTTTCTATTTTATTTAGTGTTATTGATTGGGTCTGTTTTTTTTTTTTTTTGGTTTTGCACAACTTTAAGGTGGTCGATGAGTGCCTCGTGAGGTATGTTGTCCACCTGCATCATTGATCAGGTGTGAACAGGAGATGGAACCAGTAGAACTAGATAAGCTCTGAGATGGCACAAACCTCTGTCAAGGAGCTCATTTAGAATGTAAAAAAAAAAGAAGCAAATAACTACATTAAGAAGTCAACACTAGGAGCTGGAATTAAACCAGGGCCTGAGAAGGCGAAGGAGTGCGATAGTTTTTATTCCTTTATTTAGATATTTAGTTGTTTTTCTACATACAAATTTGATACACAAGAGAAGCCAATGATTTAAAAAAAAAAGCTGTGCAGATGTTGAATTTCTGTATACCATGTGAACATTACAAGGGTTGTCAAGAATTTGTAAAAGTTGCAACTAAGATTCAAGAGATTCTCTCTGAATATCACCCTTAACAAAGTTACTATATGTGTCAAGATGAAAAAAAATGTAATCTGTTAGGTTCTTCTAGTATTTTTCGTGTATCGAGACTGAAGAAGAAAGTTTTAGCAACAGAATTAGCTGAATGCTACATTTGAACATCTACATATATTTGTCTCAAGTCTGAAAATAGACCAAATACCTTTAATTTAATTTAAATCACTTCAAGTGTATTTTTGTCTCAATAAAATATGACGTATAATCTTTTTTTTGGTCTTTAGTTTTACTTTTCCTCCGAATATAAGGACTAATCTTTCATTTTTAATGAAGCAGTAACTGTCACTTCTGAAGAGAAACGGGTGAATTGTAAAAAGGGTTTTGTTATATTAGGTCTTTTTTCTTTTTTTTTCGCTTATCCTCACTATCCAAATTTACTCCTCTGTCATTTGAGGCCAGAATTAGTGTTGAAATAAACAGTGCTAATGAGTTTTAGTTATTTTACTTTAGGTGTTATTCATAGTAGGAGTATATCTATATTAAAATATTATTGTGCTGTGAACCATGAATGCTGCACGATATAGCTGTATTTGAATAAAACGGTAAAAAATATTTTTGTTAAAGAAATGCAAAATTAACATAGAAATAGTATAACGCCTTATAATTAAAAGACAGTTGTATTGTAATTTAACTAATAAATAATGCGTTACAAATTGACATTGTTGTACACACTAGCAGTTGTTCTGGACTCACATCTCTCGTAGTTCTATCATCAAGAAAGAAATATTTTCTAGTTAAATAGTCGCTGCAGAGAGGAAGCTCATTTCATTCGTATGGAGTCTGGGAACTGCCTCGGAATAATGAGGATGAGGGAGAACGAGAACACGTTTATTGCCAGTGTGGTAAACACTACACAGGAATTTATTTTGGTGGTGTTGACAGTACAGAGAAAAACAGTTTAGCTATACATTAAAATATTTTTTTCTTGGTTTTCTGTCACCAGCAGTTTGTTAGTCTCAGTGACGAAGGCTGTCAAAAAAAAAAAAAGGAATAGTTTTTTTTAATGACGTGCAAATAGTACGATTTGTAAACTCATTAAGAGACACATTTTAAAGCCAAATAAAGTCCCAGTCTTCACGTAGAGAAATCTCTGTGTGATGTATAATTGATGTACGTCTCAGTCTTCCCACAGTCGCCTGTCAGATGCAGAGGTCCAAGTCGCCATCATGAAATATTTCCTTCCACTTTTAAACCCTTAAAACGGATTCACTTGTCAAGAACGGTGAAGATCATGAACTGCCTCCTCAGGAGTCGAGCAGGAAGGTTCTCAGGCAGGTCGTCTCACACACACACACACACACACACACACACACCTGCTGTCGCCCACAGCTGCTGCAACAGCAACACTCCCAGGATTCTTCTCCGTGCAAATGTTTTTGTCATCTGCAATTATTAAAACAACATCCGTCCTGCTGATGTGGAGGTTTTTTTTCCTCGTCTCCTTGACACGACTGATGAAGTCCTGCTGCGCGTTGTTGACAGCTGGAGACCGGCCAGAGGAATTTTTAGACTTTTCATTGGGTTTGAGGTCGACGTGTTGGCAGGCGACGACTTATTGTACTAAACAAGTGGAGATGGAGACACCGGAGTTTGTAGCGTGACTTTGACTCGTCATTGTTCGAGTCGGAGCCAAGAGCCGGGACGTGTTCTGCCGCTGTAGGTGGGGATGGTAGGGATGGACTGATCCCACTTTTACTGTCTTGATACCCATACCTGGGTTTTAAGTATAGACAATCCCAACAACTTTCTTTGCCTACAGTGAGCTAACACTGGTCATGCTTTGATCAAAAACAAAAATGAATACATAAGGAAGTGAAAAGTTAATCTTTTTTTTATTTAAGTGTTCAAACTTTGTTTTGGGAGGAACACAGTGCAACCCATGTAGGGGTATAACACTAATGGTATTTATTATCTACAGTACAGACCATAGGTTTGGACACACCAACTGTTCATGACTATTTAGATTGTAGATTATCACTGAAGGCATTAACACTCTGTACTCGACAAACACATTTGAAATAACTGAAAACGTGTCTTATATTCAAGGTTCTTTAAAGTAGTCGGGTGTATTGCCTGCAGTTGGGGCATGAGTTGTGTTGTTGTCAGGTTGAAACGCAGCGACTGTTAGAATAGAACCGATCGGATCGTAATTAAGAGAAATTTGTGAACGTCATTACTTTAAGAAACAAAGGCCAGACCAGATAATTGCTAAAAACTTTGAATTAGCCCATTAGGTGTGTCCAAACTTTTGGCCTGTACTGTGTATAAACTATATTTATGGAAGGGCAGACAATACTGTGTTTCTAAATAGCCGACAAAACCCCTCATTTCGAACCACTTGAAGTACTGTCCGTCCAACTGAAGCACGTTTTCCATTAGTTTTTACGCTTTCATACGTTCTGAAAGATTCTCTTGTTTCTCCAGAATAGTCGGCGAGTTAACATATTTGTTTTGTATTCTTTGGCGTGATGCTTCTTAAGATGCTTCATTAAGTTGTGGCATGATTTCTCTTCCAAACAGTGCAGTGACTCTGATCATTTTAAAATGTCAGCGCTAACGTAGTTACGTCGCCTAGATCGGATCCCTGGAGTGGAACTTTTTCTTTTTTTTACCGATACAAATTCCTAATTTGGGAGACTGGATCGAAACGATATCTAATTCCAGGATCAGATCGCTTCACCCTAGTATATAGTAAATTCTCTGTACTGTTCTTTCTGCTTGTTCAGCACTTAACACTAGGCCAACATATTTACCCACTGGTGGGAGTAGGCTGTGACGCAGTGTGCCGGCTCATCATAGGGAGGCTTCAATGTCTTGCTTGGTGACACAACAACACAAACAGTGGTTGCTTACTTTCCGAAGCAATAATATATCTTAAGTGCTAATTTAGCTTCAATCCTAATATGGTTAAATTGTTTTAGCTAAAAGCTAGTAATGGTTAAAGGTACTTATTGAGCTCTGATATTGCTGAACGGCTAACTTGGCTCAATCAACCAAAGTAGCCGACTTGCTAATTTAGCTGAAGTGCTAACCAGGCTAAAGTGCTAACTTAGACAAAAGAACTAATTGCCGGTGCTCAGGAGGCTCTGCAATAGTGTTGCTGCAGAGGCTCGTGGTGGAGCTCCGGTCGTGTTTGAAGACTCTGCTCCACTTTTCACGTGAAAGTGCTTCTCGCTCTCAGCGTGTCTTTGTTTGATGCGCGGCGCTGAGATAAAAAGCCCTCGCAGATGTTTCTGGATTCTGCTGAAGCGACGGAATCACAACAGAACTTTGCACCAGACGTCGGCGACGCGTCGCAGGTCTGGTGTTACTGCAGGAGACTGCGTTTGTCACAGTGAAATCTTTTACCTGACACCCCAGACGGGAGTCGGATAACCAGCACTGGCTGCTGACCTCAATGTTTTTGCTGAGCATGCAGGCTTTTAAGGGACACTTTAGCTCCCAGTGAGGCCAGACTTATTGATGCCGTTCACCACAAGGAGGAAACCAAACAAGCGCGAGGTTTTAGCTGATTAAAAGAAAGAGTTATTTTCTTTTATTTGCCGGAGTCCGAGAGTGTTTTATGCGTATGTAAGATTTCCAAACACAAAAGCCAAGTCAAGTCAGCGCAGCTCCAGATTTACTCAGCAAAGTGGCCTCTTAGTGGCTCGCTTTGATATCATAAATAAAGCATTGCATTAATGTCTAATTGGGCTAAACCTCTCAACCTAATTGACTAATGAGATTGAGCGATTTCATTCTCAGTGACAAGATATATGTTCCCATCTCCACATTACACAGATTAAATATTGAGCTGGACTCCATTAGTTATATTGAGCTGGCTGAAACCAGTAACCAACCCAGCTGGCTCCACAGGTGAGCTCCTCGGGGAGCCTTCGCTCTGGACCAGGGTCAGCCGTGGGCAGCAGAGTGAACTCAGGACACGGGTAACAGTGTTCGCTTTTTTTTTCCACGATGAGTCATGGCTATAATTAGAACCTTTTGTTCGCTGAGTCCTGCAGTGGAATTAAAATCAATTACAGAAGTACTTAAAGAAGTCTTTAACGCTAATTGTCTCAAGTTTCAAGGCAAGTTTCACCAAATACGTGTAAAGTCAAAACAATATAGTGTGTTAAGACATTTACTTTGAAAACTTGCAATACAGAGTTACCCACCTCAAGCATAAATCAATATGAATGATTAATCATTATTTTATTGTGTCTAGTGTGTCATTTACATAGAGTTGAGGAATTCATCTTAACGGAGAACGGATAATAAGCGCCTAATTTGATACATAATGAATAGAATATTTCAAAACATTAATTTCAAACATCATAATTAAATATTGGGTTGGATATTTCATTCATAGAATTTAGATTCTTATCTTCAAAATATGAAAATATGCAGTGTAATGGGTTAGTAAAAGCTAAGCTAGTAAGTGTAGCATTTAGCTTTGCTGAATTAGCATTACAGTAAAACAAGGGTTTCTGTTAAGTTATGGTAAATACAGAATATCAAATCATGTGGAATCAGAATCAGAATCCTTTATTTGTCCCGCGAGGGGAAATTCGGTTTAAACAGCAATATACAAAAAATTAAAAACACCCAGAAATAAAAATAAAATGAAAAAAATCTAAATAGAATAGAATAAAAATCTGCCCTATATTAAATATATACACTAACATATTTACAAAAATAACAAGAAGAAAAGGTGCTGTTAAATATTATGTGGAAACCTTGTTGCTTAAGGCCTCGGCTCCTGCAAGGCTTTGAGTCATCTGTTGCTTTAACAAAGTCTTGGTTTTAGCCAGAACATGTTGGCGTTACAAGGTTTAAAACTGTTGGACAAATTATGATTTTTCTGTAAGAAATGGCACTTTAAATTTGTATATATATAGTTAAGGATGAAGATAATTTTTTCTTAATTAAATTTATAAAGATTTGGTTAAAAAAAACAACGAGAATTAAGGATGAATATATTTCTAATTCTATCATGAGAAGATTGTTCTTGTCTTTTCTAAAAATGGACTTCAATGATAATGTTTATTGTGTAATTTGTAACAAATACTTAAAAGTTTTGACCCTTTTTAAATTTTAAACCTTATACAGAAAAAGGAACAGGTTTTGTAAATAACCTAAATAATCATGGATGATCGATGCTAAAATGGAAAGAAACCCAAAAAACTAGTTCATTTTTCTATCTCCCTGTTCGTAGCCTCGACCTATTTCAGTGTTGGACATAAAATTTGTCCAAAAAAGTCTTATTTCAGCCTGTAGCTACAACAAGAGGCGAAGAAAACTGAACTATTAATTCAATTTTTGAAGAAATATGAAGACATTTTTTCCCCAGTATTTCCAGGGCAGCGGCACAACTGTCATCTCGGAGCAGTTTTTTGTAAGTAAAGTGCTGCTTGAATTCTTTAAATTTACATGAGTTTGGCCTTGAAAATGGGCTCTGATTGCCCGACCTTCGGCGTCGAGCAGATGTTGCTCCATTTATGATTTCTCTTAAGAATACTTGATGAGGATATTCTGGCTTGAACAACTTTTTGATTCATCTACTGTATTTGAAGTGAAGAAAATCAACCACATCAATCCAATGATTGTGTTTCGTTTTATTCAAAAAACACGTTTTTTTCTAGGAAACTCTTTCATTCAATTCTTTATCTGAGTGGTTTGCGTTGTAACCGACTCGCACACAAACAGTTAAAGTATTAATCGTCTCACCTCGCTGTCATAACCGTGTTGTTTCTGCCGCCGGCCTGGAATATTTGATGCTGTGAGCTAAAGGGCCCTTGAGTGTTGTATTTCAGGTCATCCATTACCATAATTGCCTTTAGCCAACAAGTGGGCTTTCCTTATGCAGGCTACTTTGAATTTTTTATGACATTGTTTTGAGGTAACAAACTCTGTAAACGCCTCTCACGCCACAGTTTTGCCGCCCCAAATCTCCCTTAAAACACAGTTGGTCGGAGGCAGAGTTGAACTTTTCAGGGAGAAACAAAAAGGGATCAGGTGTGGAGCGTGAAGCAGCAGTTGTGTTACATTACACTCACTTGGAAAGGCGGACAAGACAAGCTGTGGTTAGAGTTACACACTTCCCCGACAGATGTCAGTTCGTTCAAAGAGCTCGGTGTCACTCGATTGATATGAACAATTGCCTCTGAAAATTTAATTTGTGGGCTTGTTCTGCGTTTGTGCGACTTTGATTGTGGCCTTTAACTAAATATAGACGACAGCCTTTGTTGGACGGTTTGCTCGCACACACACCTGTGTTTTCGTTTGTTGTGATGATGTTTCAGACGCGTGACAGTTGATATTTAGAGCTCGAATGAGCGAACGCTGTTTGTTGTTGTTGTTGTTGTTGTTGCGAGCGTTTAGCGCTTTTGTGCGCGGAAGTGAAGCGGTGGTGTCGAGAGGCCGAGGAAGCCGTCAGACGTGGCGGAGCATCCGTGTATGTCGGCGAGCAAAAAAGTGGCGTCTAACCTCTGCCGCATTATTGATTTTCTCTTCGTCCTTGAGAGTGACAAAAATATATACAGAGCCTTCATGTTCAAGTGTGGGACAAGTGTGTGACCCACGGTTTAATTTTAGCCTCTCTGCTAAATTTACAGTCGGGGTCCGTGATCCCATTAGCGCTTCACGTTTTTTTTATTACCATAATGAGAATCTTGAAGTGAATTTGGGGGACCAGTGGGAGGCGGCAAGTCTTGAGGTTGGACCCTCAGGTACGAGTTTAATAATTCAGAAGATGTCATTTCTAACCTTTGCACGTGTTTGAACTTAGTTTTGACTGAAGGAAGGTTTTCATCAATTATGTTCATGTTACGATAAATGACTGTAGGGTCAAGGATATCTTACTAGTATTGTCCCAATACTTGACTCTTGTTGCTGAATTTACCACATGACTCTTGACGAAGTCGTAACTACTTTTGATAGTTTTTAAATCGAAATATCTAAACATCAGCTTTAAAAGCTGCTGGAGTCGACTGTATCCTCTCGTGCTCAGTCGATCATCGATGGGAAAATGGCAGGATGCAAGTGTTCCTTTAGCTGCTGAAGACGTGCACCTGGAGTTTAATTGCGACACAAAAAAATGAACAAACACTGAATAATTACATTTTAGTTGAAGATAAAAAACAATGTTGTATTATATACACACATAATTAAAGTATAAACCATAAACAATATAATGTGCTGTCATTGTTTAATTATAATTGATATAGTTTGGTTGAATATCTATATTGTTGCCCAAAAAATATCTTTATTGAGTGTATCAACATTTTCTTACTCCCCTAGTAAATGACTCTTTATCAAATTAAATGATTTGAGAATATTGGTTTGTGATATTAATAATCAATGAATATGTTCAGGATTTCAATGTAAGTAGTGAATAATACCACACACATAAAGAATGATGAGCCAGACTGATTACATTTAGTTCAGGTCTGAGTTATAATGGCTTCACTCCTCCTCCAGCCAGCTTTAATCCATGCTTTGTTTATACAATGAGCCCCTTGGAGGTGGAGACTTCCAGCATTGATGATATGAAGATCATTTTCATCAAACTACAAGAAAAGACACCAGAATAAGGCAGTGACACTAGAGGTATTATTGTGTCTTACTTTTATTTATTTTTTATCATTTTATTTTATATATGTACACATTGTTCTTGTTTTTTGAAAAAAAAAACAATAAAACATTGCTGTGACACTGCTGCTATAACGCCTGCATCTTTACATCGGTTGTACCTGTACCACACCAACATTTTCTTGTATTGCTATTAATGAAGGTGCAACATCTATTTAAGACGCACATAAACCAACACATCTGTACATACTCCCATCAGTATGTGTGAATGGCTGTCAAAGCGCTTTGTGACCCTGGTCTAGAAAGGTGCTATATAAATAGAGATTATTATTATTATTATTATTATTATTTAAGTATTATTGATGCATCAGTGTTGCCCTGTCCAGACGAGGGCGCCAGAGAGGTCAGACTGTAGAATTGTTCATTTATCAGCTCTCTGAAGAAAGTGCTTGTTTATTAGTTGATCTTTTTTATTTTTTAATTGCCCTTATTGGACGATCTGTTCATGAAATGTCTCACTCCCTGACTCACTCTTCTATTCCATTTTTTATGCTTCTCATCCCAGCTGTGTTTGACTTTCGAGTCAAGTTCTCACTTGTCAAATCCACTCTATCATTTTATATCAAGTCAGGGGTGCAAAGTTAAGAGCAGCAGAAAATGTTCAACGTTTCTTCGAGATGGTTCTAGTTCTAACCCTGACACTGTGAGAGGAAAAATGTCATCTTAATCACATTAATGCAAAATGTGTTGGATAATTAATATCTAACAGATATTTAGTTGATGATGTAATGGAAGGCAACCTGCAGTTATGTCGGGTCACACTTTTAAATTGACTTCTTCTCAGCTAATATTTGGTTTTGAATAGTATTAACAAAGAAAAGATTTCTCTTTATCTTCATCATTTTATCATATTATTGTTTCCGTATTTGCATAAATAACAAAGGCAGTGTTAATGTAAATTAGGTTTAATCTCAACTGCTAATATTTTTTCTGAAATTGTTCAATTTATTTTCAGTACTATTTTTCATACTTTTAATTTCTCCAACGCACAACTTCTTTTATAGCTTCAGTCGGCAGTTTCAACAGAAGCTGCTGATAAGTTCAGAGACGAGTATCTCCCTTTTATTTGATTGTTTAATGTTGAGACAAGTGCCCTTTTACTGCCCTTGATAGAATCAAATGAGATGAATAAAAACGCAAAAGTATGACCAGTATATTAATATCTAACTTTTATAATGTAGTTTCCAACAATACATTCTGTAGATTCCCACAAGCTTCTTGGATCAGAGATAAAAACAAATATACTGACTGTTCGAGGAACATGACCTGACTGAGTGAGAGAGAGTGTTCGTGAACATGTAACAATAAAACTTCATTTATATGGTATCAGGAAGCTGACCCCATGTTGTTTTACATGCCTCACAGAAACCTAGACAAGAACATGAGAAGAGTGTAGGATGCACATGTAGGTAATACATAAGAAGCTGTGCAGCTGTCAAGGAAAGACAAGAGCATAAAGTAACCGTACACGGGTCGACATGCGAGCACATGCATGTTTTTATGTATGTGCAGTGATAGCAGAAGTAGGTGCGACACCTTGCATTTACATTAATGTATTTATGAGATGCTTTTTTCAAAGTGACCTATAACCATTTTTAACCATTTACACACCTAATCACACTCTGATGGCAGTAGGCAGCGACGCAGTGCACCAGCTCACTTTGAGGTCTTGCTCAAGGACACAACTATGTCGCCGATCCACATAAAGGCTAATATAAAGATAAAACACAAAAAAATAAGTGCAAGTCTCAGTTTTTTAAAAGAATTTGAAGTCAAATTAAAAGTAATATTATAGATAAAATTCCCCCAGACAGGTGGCGCAAAGTCCTTGAAACAAAAGGTTCTCTCGCCTTTCGTGAGATTCACACCATCAATGGATTTTGGCATCTTAACGCTTCTCTCCTTGTTTGATGATTTGCTTTCTTCCACCTACAAATAATTTAGATTCACCACAGTCACTAGTTATTGCACTAGTTAGCGTAAAAGCTAACTTAAAAGCTAATGGAAATTAATAAGTGGATTTCAAAGCTCACCAGAAACAATCTTTTTTATTTGGTTTCAACCACTTGCCTCCAGGAAAGATCCTTCCTGTTACAATCCCAATATAACAGGTATTTTGGGTAGAAAATAACAGCAACTATAAGTTGGCTATGATGTCGATAATTGATGTAGTTCTGATGAAGTCAGATGACGCTGGTGTCCACTACTTTCGACATGTTTGACGTGAACCACACTTACGACAGATTCAAGTTTCTTCTTTGGTATGTACTTTTTTACCTGGATATGTCACCTTTTAGGTAAGGTTAGGTAGAACTTTATTGAGAAATTGTAATTGTTTTTTTCCATAAAAAAAAAAATAATAAGAACAAGAACAAAGAGAAATAAAGAGAAAGAACAAGATGATACAATCTAAGTCTAAAGATAAAGATAAAGAACATAGATCAAAGAAAAATAAAAAAGACAAAGGATACAAAGATTAACATAGAACAGAACATCCAGATATTTTTACTCCACTCTTGCCCCCGAACTCAGAATTGTACAATTTAATAACCCGAGGAATGAATGAGTCCTTGAGTCTATTTGTTTTGCACCTGGGAAGGAGCATTCGTTCACTCATTCTGCTTCTCTGCTCACTGATGACAGTGTTCAGAGGATGACTGTCATCATCCATGATGGACAGTAGTTTGTTCAGTGATCTCCTCTCAGCAACTGTCACCAGTGAGTCCAGCTTCAACCACAGAGCCAGCCCTCCTGATCAACCTGTTGACACTCCTTTTGGACACATTCTCACCCCAACACACCACAGCATAGAACACTGGCCACCACAGACTGGTAGGACATGCAGGGGAGTTTCCTGCAGATGTTAAATGATCGGAGCCTCCTCAGAAAGTACAGTCTACTCTGAACCTTCTTATACACATGGTCTGTGTTGCAGGACCAGTTTACTGTCCAGCCACACACCGAGGTTCTTATAGTTGTGACCTCCACCAAAATACCTCTGATGGACACTATACGTGGCTTTGTCCTGGACCTCCCGCAGTCCAAGACCAGCTCCTTGGTCTCTGAGGTGTTCAGCTGCAGGTGGTTCCTCTCACTCCAGTCCACAAAGTCCCGTATCATACTCCTGTACTCGTCCTCGCTGTTGTCCCTGATGCATCCAACAATGGCAGTGTCGTCACTTCTGGACAAGACTCAGCTCTGAGTGAGTTGTAGCAGAAGTCTGAAGTATATATGGTGAAGATGAGAGTGGCCAGTACTGTCCCCTGAGGTGCTCCTGTACTGCACACCACGCCACAGTGTCAGACGTTTGGGGGACTGTCTGACCTGTCCAGGGTAGTTTATGAAGTTTTGAGTTTACCTAGCATTGTAATTACCGTACATGTTCAGTGTTTCATCTAGGAAGAGTTCAACACTGAACCCCAAAACATATATTCATTCATTATAAAAAGTGGCCTGGATTGAAGAGACTTTTATCACTTAAGTAAATCAGTGGCAAACAAAGCATCTAATGACCTAAATTAACACTTTAAATCACAGAACATCTGTGTAAGAACTCTTCTACAAGAAAAATACAGGTTAAACAAAACACTACCTCTTTTCCTTAAACTCAGTGTTGAGCTATTATGTATATTTGTTGCATTAATCGTTAAAAAATACTAAACATTGAGAAATAGGCTACTGATCATCTTTTCTCTTTTGGTTTAAGCATTACTTATATACTTAAGATTTGTTAGATTAGAAGAGAAATATTAGATTGTATTTTGTTGAATATCTATGTAGAATTATTACAGACCATCATTTTGTTGAAGATATATTCTTTGATGATAATTCTATTATGAAATGCCTCAGATAAATGAATTTAATTTTTAAGTAAGTAAAGGTATCTTGGGACTGCTGTGTTTGTCACTGTGTTGCTTTAAACGTTTTTAAATGTGTATATATTTTTAACTGTGTATTGTGACCATGGTCTGTGAAATGCGCTTTACAAATACAGCTTACATTGTGCAAAAGAGTTAACTGTAAAAATCAATCAAATCCACTTCCAAGACGCAAGTATGTTCTGCTAGATACATGTAAAGCAGGGGCCTCAAACTCATGTGGCTGGGGGGCCACAATAGGTCAATTCTTGTGGAGACTTGGCCGAATGACAAAATCTGATTCTATTATTTATTTAAATGGATATTTGTGTAGTTTCACTGTGAATTCTATGTGTTATTGTATTTAAGAAATCAGTTTAACCTATGACTATATAATCAAAACTATATAGATGATAACATTTGTTGTTATATTTTTATTTTTTTAACCATCTGATGTTGAGTCAAAATTAATGGAGGGCCGGGAAATATCATGTCACAGGCCACAGTTGGGCTGCAGGCCAAAGGTTTGAAGCTCCTAATGACCTTTAAAAATACATATATATATATATATCGACTGTGTGTAAATGTGTAAAATCCTCAGAAAGATGAAATGTTGCTTTCTAAGGTATTTCTTCACAACAAGTCACTCTGGACATTTTTCTGGTCGTACGTGAAACTGCTGTGAAGGTTGTTTGTTTTTTTTATCTCCTCGTCATGGCTCAGCGAGATCGTATCTCCGGACAGTTGTACTGGTTTTGATGACGGCTCTATGCCTGTCTCGAAAAGCAATAAACTCGCCGGTGGTCCCGCAACATCTTTTGTTTTCCGCTAACTACGACACAATCCCTGCTCATGGGCGACGAGGTTCACGACAAGAGCCTCCATAAAGCCAGGAGAGATAAATCCATGAGCACAAACAAAGAAGCGATTGTATAATTCATGAGTGAAGCGTGTTAAAGACCCTCTCGAGATGGCCGGATCAATTCCTCTTTTTTCCCCTCATTGCTCCGGTGGGTAAAACATCCCACCTGGAAGTCCCACGTGCATTCGCTGAGAACGTGAAATATTTCCCCGGCATCATGGCTGCCGAACCTGTGGTGATGGAGTGTGAGGGAACATCTGTGTGTGGGACAGAAAAAAAGAAGAGAACGTGACAGATTTAGGAAAAAAGGAAATAGGGTTTGGTGGCGGCGAACAGGAAACCCTGGCACAGACAGCATAGCGACGATGTGATTAGAGATCACGGAGAAAGAGGCGAGTCGTTAGTTCCGGGTGAACACACGGCGCCGTCAATCTTCAGAGGTAACTGTAAATTGGATTGAAAGTGATGAAGAAGAGTCGGGGGGGAGGAGGTGAGGGAGAAGAGTTTATGAGGAGGCAACAGTATATGACAGAGACGCTGGAGGTAAGAGTGATGAGCGCTGTCGAAATCCGCCCACTGGAGTCTCCGGTGGAATGGACTACCTTCTGGTGGAGGTGGCCAGCCGATCAGAACCCAGCGCTAATGTGGAGCCACAGATGTTGCTCAGAGGCTGCATCACTACTCCAAACTGATAAACTCTTTTGCTTCCGAAACCTGAACCATTTAAATAATATTCCCAACACTGTTTATATATAGACTGGGTTCTGGCACTTAAATGTGCATCATAAAAGATGTGAAGACTTTAAAAGCAAAATAAGTCTAGAAAATACACTTATATACTCCTCTCTTAATACTTATTTGAACATTTAAGTCTGAGAACAAAGTGTCTTTAGCTGTTTGAGATGTTAAAATATAAAATACACAATTAAATAATACAGATATGTGTGTTTTCTGCACTAAAATAGTTGAACCAGGCCATGATGAGATATTTCTAGCTCAGTTCTGGAATTAAAAAGTAGATTTGGAAAGTAAAAAGTGCACATAAAACTGCATCTGGTGGCTCCTGAAGTTCAGGACAAGTTAATCCAAAACATTACATCATTTAAACATTATGTTTTTGAAAACTAATATTATATCAAGATATTTCTTGTATATGTTTAGTTTAGATAGTTTCAGTGTATATGATGTGTATAGTACAGTTATTTTATATCAGTTATTAGTTTGAGAAATGTTTGTTCATATTTTATCAGCATAGTTTGGTTTCTTCTTTGTTGTTTTCCATCATAATTTTGGTTTCTCGCTCCTTTTGTAGCTTATTGGCCCCTCACAACAGTCACCATATATCGTGTGGCCCCTGAACACATTTAATTGGCCACCTCTGAAAATATATATATGCAGTCGTAGTATAACCAAACGGAGAAAAACTCTGAGAAAAGTGTTCTACTTGACAATATTTTGGGAAAAAAATCAAAATGTCCTTTACTTCCTGTTTTTATGAGCACATTTTCGAAAACGCACATAAATAACTCGGGTGCTGAACGTCAAGGTGATGAATGAGACGGAATGTGACCAAAACATGTAGAGACTGTGAATAATGAGACTTGGAATGTGATTTAATGACTCAGGGCTATTTGTGACGTATAGTTTAATGGCTTTAATGATTTCCTGTAGTTGGCCGTGCAGCCCAGATGAAAACGTTAGCTGCCTGTGACTCTCCATCTTCTCATGTGCCCTTTCCTCGCAGTTATTTATGGTGGACAACGCGGCCGACGACTGGAGGATAGCCATGACGTACGAGCGCATATTCTTCATCTGCCTGGAGATCCTGGTGTGCGCCATCCACCCCATCCCAGGGAACTACACCTTCACGTGGACGGCGCGCCTGGCCTTCACCTACGTGCAGTCCAAGACGGATGCGGACGTGGACATCATCCTCTCCATCCCCATGTTCCTGCGGCTGTACCTCATCGCTCGCGTCATGCTGCTGCACAGCAAGCTCTTCACGGACGCCTCGTCCCGCAGCATCGGCGCACTCAACAAGATTAACTTTAACACGCGCTTCGTGATGAAGACTCTCATGACCATCTGTCCGGGCACCGTGCTGCTGGTCTTCACCATCTCGCTATGGATCATCGCAGCGTGGACTGTGAGAGCCTGCGAGAGGTGCCTGGATGACTTTCTTCTTTTTTTTTTCCTACGCGCCGTTGCCCCGTGCAGCATGAAACATAGATAGGGCAGAAAATAGATAACATACACACATGCCTGGGAGCTGCGTCAGCAACAAGATAAACACACGAGGTGCTGCACTGGAGGTTTTCGCTTCAGCAGTCCAGCGCCCGTGCAAGGGTTTTAGGACCACCTCCAGATGGGGTAGCGGAGGGGAAATGCAATGTCAGCATTTAGGAAATCGCCACAATGAGTGCTCACAGAGTTTCTCATTTAGTGTTTTACATCGTGCGGTTAATTCTCACCACAGAACTTTTTTCACGACCTCTAAAGCAGACATTTCATATTGACATTTCAACGTTTAAAGAACTGCTGTGAAACTATATCGGTGCCATCTTTTTTTTTTTTTTACCATTTAACTGTTGTTTTATTTAATGATCCACATTAAAACGTAGAATTACTTTTTTTTATAATTTAATGGGAAAATAAATTTGCACATAGAATTTGATATTTTCATTCCAAAACATTCAAAAACAAATCATCAAAAGTATTTTTTTTCAATCTGTGGCCTTTTAAATTCAATGTTAAAATAGTTCCCTCAGACTGAATTTAAAAATTACAAATTATTTGAAATAAAATATCAAACTTTTTACGTAAAAAAAAGGCACATATTTCAATGTAATTATTAAAGAAAACAACTTCAACCCTTCAATGTCCCTTATGTTATCTCAGGGTCAAGGTGACCCGGAGGCTTAAAAAACAAATGTGTTTTCGTTCACCTTGAGCCACAGGCACACAAGGGATATACAATTACTATTAACCGTTTAATGTTTTGATGGCACTGATTTACTTTTATAAACTACCACAGCTAAGCTAAGTCCCACAATGCACTGCAACAGTTCAAGCCAGACACCTGGACGTATAGAATTATGCATTACAATTAGGTGGTTTACCCTTTTTATTTCAATTTAATTTCATAATTTGTTGATTGGAACAATTTGAAGGTGATGTGTCAATCAAACTGACATCATCCCTGCTCCCTCTCAGTCTCAAAGTAACAAGAAAAGATTCTGGTGACCTTGTGACGTCACGGCGAGTATGAAGAAAGAGTTGAATTCAAATTGCAGCTTAGCTTAGATCACCTAGCCTACCTTTGAGACCAGATGGGTCATAGTTGGGACTATTCACTTGTCACCAACATCACCAGTCAAAGAGTATTAAGAATAGGTAACCTATTCTTAATACTCTTTGACTGGTGATGTTGGCGACTCTGAACCATGTCTAAAACCTGGTGGTTTTGGTGTGTTTTGGGCTGTAACGCTCCTCTAAGTCCATCAGTTTACAGAATCAGAATCAGCTTTATTTGCCAATGATGTAAGAACAACAGGGATGTGGAAAAAGCAAGGCAATCACGAAGCGTCCATTTATATTCGGCGCCATACTTGTCCTTCACTTGGTCCCATGAGGAAGGTAGAGACCTCAAGGGGGCGCAGGGCATGGACAGATACGACATGTGAGACGAATAGGAGGGGTGGGAGGGGTGGACCCAGCCCAGTTATGGGATGGTTCTACATGTTGGTGGTCCTAAACCTTTGCTTTTAGACTCTTTTCATTCAGACTAGTCACAACCATTAACATGCATGGGGTCGACTGGTCATAACCAGCTCCGGTGGTCTTCAAACCCCTGATAACAATCAGAGTAGTCAGTATGGTTCTCCAGCTGTTATCATTCCTTTACATGTGCCATTGTTTGCAGGTACCATGACAACCAGGACATAAGCAGCAACTTTCTAGGAGCCATGTGGTTGATCTCAATCACGTTTCTCACCATCGGGTACGGAGACATGGTCCCCAACACCTACTGTGGGAAAGGAGTTTGTCTCCTTACTGGCATTATGGTGAGAGAACATCTGTGAACCAATATGTCAAGACCTTCAGGAAGAAAGTGAGATTAGATGCATGGGTGGATAGATACTGTAGAAAGATGGATACCTTAATTACTGTGGATTGATAGATACTGTAGATTTATTGATAGTTACTGTAGATAGATAGATATACCTTAGATCATGTAGATAGATATACCTTAGATAATGTAGATAGATATACCTTAGATAATGTAGATATATATATACCTTAGATAATGTACTGTAGATTCATAGAAATACTTTGATTGATAGATACTGTAGATTTATAGATAGTTACTGTAGATAGATAGATATACCTTCTTTTTTTTCTTTTTTTTTTTAGAATCCCTTATTAGTCCCGCGAGGGGAAATTCAGCCACGATAATGTACTTTAGATTTATAGATAGTTACTGTAGATATATACTATAGATAATGAAGATAGATATATACTTTAGATAATATATATATATATACCTTAGATAATATAGATAGATATATACCTTAGATAATGTAGATAGATATATACCTTAGATAATGTACTGTAGATTTATAGAAATACTTTGATTTATACTGTAGATTTATAGATAGTTACAGTTGATATATACCTTGGATAATGTAGATAGATATATACCTTAGATAATGTACTGTAGATTTATAGATTGTTACTGTAGATAGATATATACCTTAGATAAGGTACTGTAGATTTATAGATTGTTACTGTAGATAGATATATACCTTAGATAATGTACTGTAGATTTAAAGAAATACTTTGATTGATAGATACTGTAGATTTATAGATAGTTACTGTAGATAGATAGATATACGTTAGATAATGTACTGTAGATTTATAGAAATACTTTGATTGATGGATACTGTAGATTGAAAGATGGATAATGTAGATAGATATATACCTTAGATAATATAGATAAATAGATTCCATAGATACTGTAGATAGATGTATACCTTAGATAATGTACTGTAGATTTATAGAAATACTTTGATTGATAGATACTGTAGATTGAAAGATGGATAATGTAGATAGATATGTACCTTAGATAATAAAGATAGATAGATACCTTAGAGAATGTAGATAGATATATAATATAGATAGATATATACATTAGATAATATAGATAGATAGATACCTTAGAGAATGTAGATAGATGGATACCATAGATAATATAGATAGATAGATACCTTAAATAATATAGATAGATATATACGTTAGATAATGTAGATAGATATATAACTTAGATAATGTAGATAGATATATACCATAGATAATATAGATAGATAGATAACTTAAATAATATAGATAGATATATACCTTAGAGAATGTAGATAGATATATACCTTAGAGAATGTAGATAGATAGATACCTTAGAGAATGTGGATTGATAGATACCTTAGAGAATGTGGATTGATAGAAATACCCTGTAGATATTAGATTGATAGATACTGTAAATTGATTGATAGACAATGTAGATTAATAGATACTGTGGATGGATAGAAATATAGGGTAGATATGTAGATCCTGTAGATCTGATAAATAGAAAGGTACATACATAAATGTTTGTTGATTACACCACATGAAGAAGTTAAAAAAGAGTCAGAGATATACATCTCTCGTCCATCACAAAAACTAAAAAAAACACTGGACTTTCCTAATTCTGGATTCATTCACTCAGGCGTGACAGTATGAGGCCAAGGAGGTGTAGGTGACTTCAGACCCCGTCTAGAACAGATCTCATATCCTTTATTGAGACCATCAACAATATTAGTTTCAGTTGACCTACTACACCAGCTAAGACACCTGAAAACTGCACATATGAATAATACAATTCAAAAGGTTTGTTCTTTTTAACGTGTCAAATAGTTCAACGTTTAAAATAATTGTCTCAGTTTGCTTATTTTATAAATTCAGAGTCACAACCATGATTTGAAGTGATTACACAGTAAAGACACTTTTGAAAATGTAATAAGGGACAAAGACAGCATTAAATAACGTGTAGAAGTAAACAGGTTAATAAATGTTTTAAATTAAATTGTCTAATCCTTTAAAAATAATGTATCAATGATTTTAAATTGAAGTAATACATTTTTGAAGGTATGATGTACCTTTTTAATATTTGTTTGTATAAAAAAGTTCTCTTTACTTGTAATTGTGTTATAAACCTTTTTTTAAAAATCATATTAATATAAATATTATATGTCTCTCACTTTTAAAATTTGTATCATTTCAACAAGTTGTCTATTTTATTAGATGTTCAGCCTTTAAGGTCCGCAAATAAGATTTTCCGTGTTGCCTTTGGGGAAATCGTTCGTGCAGAAATTGACGTATCAGCAGTTATTGTTGCTCTTCAGATGCATTTGGAGGAAGTTTAATGCACCCATTTGTAGCCAAGTTAAAAAAAACAGCATTCTTCATTTTTGGGTCGATTTGCTGCGTTTTATGAGAGCAACATTTGGAAACAGCACCGTGTGTCATTTAAACGCAGCACGACTGACACCTTCGCTCACATTAACGCCGCGTCGTGCTTCTCTGGACAATCGCTGCCCAAACCTCCTCTTTTTTAGTTTGGCAGCTCTGCACCATCTCCGCTGAAAGAAAACTGGCAAATGAACAGAAAATGGAGCAGGTCTTGAAAATCAAGTGTGAAAAGTCATCGATTCTCAGCTGCCTTTCCTCCCTCCTCCTGCAGGGTTGCAATTACTGCTATATATCAGGTGGCAAACTTCTTTGAAGAGATCACAAAATCCTAGAGGGAATAAAACACAATTTAAAGTACATTTTTGATGACATTTTTAAGTATAACTTTTGAGGAAAGAATACGACAAACAATACATTTTAAAGTATAATTTGTGATGAGAAAAAACTGTGAATGAGATATTTTTAAGTATATTTTTGGTTGAAAATATACTATAAAAAAAAGTATCATTTATGTGCAGTAGAAGTCAGAGCTTCGTTTGTGGGAACTTTAAACCGGACTTCTTCCTTCAGGGTGCTGGCTGCACGGCCCTGGTGGTGGCTGTGGTAGCAAAGAAGCTGGAACTAACCAAAGCTGAAAAACACGTCCACAATTTTATGATGGACACCCAGCTAACAAAAAGAGTAAGTAGACCCTCTCCCTCAGCATCTTCCGAGGCGCCCGTCGACGATGATTCTTCTCGTTCTCAGGTGAAAAACACAGCTGCGAACGTTCTCAGGGAGACGTGGCTCATCTACAAAAACACCAAGCTCGTGAGGAAGATGGACCACGCCAGAGTCAGGAAGCATCAGAGGAAGTTCCTGCAAGCCATTCACCAGTAGGTGTCGCACTTTTAACCTAGACAAACGAGGCTGTTTTGATGCGTTAACGACGGCTGTTTTTCTTGAACTCTGAATTGTTTGACACCTGTAGCAAACACAAAGTCCACGACTAACATCAAGAACTTTATCCACAGCAGCTTTGACATGTTTTCGATATAATCGTGTTTTTATTGATGATCGTGACTGTATTTCTGGTCTGAAGACAGTTTAGTCTTGACTAGTGCTGGGTGGCTGCGCACAAACACAACTGAATGAAGTATTTTGTTAGTAAAACGTCATTGATCTAGCTCTAGAGTATTCTCCTGCAGTAAGGACGTGGTTCAGATCAGCAGCACGCCTCCTGCAGGTGAGCACACAGAATACACCTTCCTCTGAAGTACAGTAGGAAGTTTTTTTTAAATCTTTATTGTTATTATAAATCGATGCTAATATGCTTTAATCGCTGCCTTAATTGTTATCATGTTCATCATTATTATTGTCATTGATTATCTTTTGAAAAAAATGAGATAATGTATCATAAGTAATAATTTTCAATACAGTTTAATAATAGATTATATAGTTTGTGAAGAAACATTTCATAGTCTGAACTTTCAAAATGCAATAAATAATGAGAAGTTATTTTATGTAAAACTTTTATTGCCAGTGTTTTAAACACGACATGGAGAGTTGTTATTTTGTTTGTCAGTACAGAATTAAATAATAAAATAAGATAACACACAGAAATTTAAAAAAAAATGGCATTAATAAACAGAACCAAGCAACGTTTTGGTTGTTTGTTTAATATAAAAAGTCATACACTTTATGACACAATGAATAGACTATTTCAGAGTATTTCTTATTTTAATTAATATTATTTATTTTTGGTAAAAGCCTCTCCTTTTCACTCAAGGATTTATTTTCTAATAAATGTATATTTAAGTTACTACCAAAGTTAAGGTAAGTGCAAAGAAACTAATGGATCAACTCAAATGTATAGTTGAAGCAACAACATTTTAAAAAGAATCTGGCCCTTTTAAACCTTAAAACATACATTTTCAACTCAAGTAATTAATAATTAAGTCATTTTTTATTTATATAGCGCTTTTCCACACCAGGGTCACAAAGCGCTTAAACAATCAAAACAATATTCAATAAAAATATACTTTAAAGGGGAAGATACGATAAGACAACCAGGTTATTCAATTCTATAAAGAGAACAAATACATTTATTCTGCAATACATAAAACTGCTGCTTTTCAATCTAATTTAGAAGAAAAATCATTTCAAAGGATTGAATGCAGCAGTTTTTATGAAATTCTTTATCCACATTTATCAATTGTATTATCATTAAAATGAATCATTAATTCAGGACACTAACCAACAAAATTCACTGATGTCAAAACTTGTGTTGACCATGAATGAATTATAATAATGAATAAGTTATAACGCAACGAGTATTGTTGTTGAAGTCTTAAATAGATTTAAATAAGAATGAAAAGCGGTTGAATAATTCATGCTAATAGAGTCCCGCTCGTGTGCCGCCCAGCACTGGTTCCACCTTGAAGAGTAGAGGATCCACAGCAGGCTGATCGATCAGATCCTCACCTCCTGCTGCCAGACTCTTCCTGAGCCGTGAGATCAGACCGATGCATCTGCATTTGGACTTTGTTACCTGCTGGTCAGACGCCGTTTTCATCAGCTGGTCTTTTAGCGTCTCCCCGGGGACCCCACCCCCCCAAGCTCTCTAGCTCCAGCTCCAGCAAACACAATAAACTCCAGGGCTGAGTAGTTTATGGTCTCGGCTTCTATAGAGACTCAGAATCCCCCTCTTTCTGTGTGTGTAGAAGTCTCATGTCGCCGTGTCTTTGCTTTGCTCATGAACGCCCCACATTTGTGTGTTTAAAGACTTTGAATCCAGTGCAGAGACATTTGTCTGCGGCTGCTGCAACCCACGTCCAGACTCGTAGCTTCGACTAGCCTTAAGACACGAAGGTTCCTCCGCGGAGTCGTTGCGAGGCTGCTGTCGTGTTGAGGTGATTTGCACCGGTGACGATACAACATCTCCTGCTCGCCGACACAAAAAAAAAAAGTTTGGTCTCTAAATCTCTATCCGATCTACGGTCGCGGGTCCGAGGACAACAACTCAGCGTCAACACGCCAGAGTCACACTTCATTAGGATTCTGTGCGTTCCAGCGTGTTATCTCTGGAGCGCTGCAGGCCTGGATGAGGGATGGAGAAACGGCCTGACAGCGAGCAAATCACTAAAGTGCAGGGTGAGAAAATTGTCTTTGACCCGACGCAAGGTGCTGGTAAACATCCAATCATACACTTTAATGATCAGGAGTGACGCTCACACAACAGTGTGTGCAGGACAGCTGCTTCTCCTGACGTGCAGATGGATTGGACCGTGTTTTTCGGCTCCTGCTCAAATTACCAGAAAAACACCCATAAGGATTATTACTGGATGCCATTATCGCGTAGCATTTCACGTCAGACTCGTCTCGTATTTAAGAGCGATTGCGAGGCGGTTGCTCTGCTGCAGCACTTCTGGACCGAGCAGGTAACTCAATATCTAATAACACGGTGAGCAAGAGACGCCACGTGACGAGCAGCATATTCATGTTCAGGTGTCGAGCAGAACCTGCTGCAGTGGAATAAAAAATCGGGTCACTCTAGGAAAATGGTGCCTTTTATTTTACCGTCCAATTTCTTGAGACGTTCAATTGTTTCTAGATGTGGTGTGAATAGTATGAGGATTTTAAAATGATATTTTATTACATTTTAGCCATTTCCCTCATGTACAGGGAGTTCCATGTCAATCCATGTTCCATCTAAAATATTTATTAAATTAAATTATCCTACCTATTTTTCCCCGGCCTGCAGTTTATATTCTATCCTTTAAACACCAGCTAATGTCAAACACATCTCCTCTGACTCACTCACATGTTACAAAAGTTAAAGTCTTCCTCTCCAAGATATAAGTCTCTCATCATGACCATGTTTTTAAGTTATTACTTTATAAAGTTCTCCCCCCATCTGAAATCTCGGCGAACGAGAGGTTACGGTAGCAGAGCCCATTATGACGTATTCATGGTTTCACTCCTCCTCCAGCCAGCTGTAATCACACCCCGCATTTGTTTATACAACGAGTCCCTTGGAGTTGGAGACATCCAGGGTTGGTGACGCATTGTGACAAACCTTGACGTTTGACCAATCACAGCATAGTGGGTGTGGTTATGGTGAACAAGATTTTAGCTTGAGAAAAACAAAGCATTTCAGTGGAAAATCCTCGCCCAATGTTTTTGTACAAACAGACACTGATGAGAACAATAGAGTCACATATATTTAAGATACACCTAAATCAAGACAAAGGTCTTCATTTCTGACACAATTTAAATATGATTTACTTCTCATTTTGATAGTAAGTTAATTCAAATCTTACCCTCATTATTGTTTTTATATTCCAAACCGTAGCAAGAAAATCTTAGAATAGATGGTATACTTGCTACTTGCTAGCTTAGCTAACGGAACACTTTAAAGTACATATTATACATTTCTTCAACTGAGGACATGTTGTTTGTTACTGGAGAGTAGAGTTTAGTTCGTCTGCTCTGTCGTGATAAAAGGTTTGATCTGCGGAGGAAACTTATGTATTGTGAATGTCTTAAAAATGTATTTTTGCAAAAATGGAAATGGCTCCGGTTTTCGCAGAAAGACAGGAAAAGTTGCTTTACTGCCTCACATGACATGATAACTATTTACCCTTGAAAACGAATTATTATGTATTATAATTAATGATTTATTTCTGCGTTAAAATGTTTTATATTTACTTTTTTTTATTACATTTTATCAAACATATAGACATCAAAGATATTATCAGCATAAGAATTTCTAGAACATCAATACTTTTGAAAAATAATAATAAAATTAAATAAAAATAATTAAGAAACAAACTTGAAGTAACTTAAAATGGAACAACCATTATACATCTATATTCAGCCAGTTTTCTTGTTTCCAAGGTCTTTCTCTACACAATGTTGTTCAAACCTCCATTTATTTGTGAGTCAACAGTGTTAATACATTTCCTCACTTCAGGTCCTTCAACCAACTCTTAGTTATTTAAGATTTTCACCAAATTCTGATCCTGTTTTTGAAAAAGAAAAAGATACATGTGCAAGGGGTTCTGATATCTCAACACCAATACGTATGAACTATTATTATTATTATCATTATTCCAGACAAGCGGTATTTTTGGACAATCCCGAAAGATGTGTGTGTGATCTGAGATACTTTCCTTGCAAAATCTCCAACATAGTAGTCGTTCGTTTAGCTGTTTACTTTTCTATTTAGCCTTGAAGTGTGGCGACAAAGAGAGATTGTGGAATTATACCGTCGACAAGAGTAGCTGAACTGAGGGTTGCAGCAGCCGGGAAAAAAAAAAGCCGCTTTGACCATCTTTATTCCTGATGTAATGATGATTCATTTGTCTACTTCATGTTTCTTTTTTTCCCCTGTTTGTGTCGACCCAATGCAATAGAGCTCGGAAGTAAGTTCTTCGCCTCACGTTTAGATCCTGACCTGTTGTGTGCATGTCAAGCAGAGCCTTGAACCTTCAACCTGACGATGCCACCTCAAGAAACCGATGACACTCCCTCAGTTGATAAGTGAAATTCATGCCCTCGCTCCGTTAATTTCCTCTCAATGGATCCCGCTGAGTCAATTCGATCACCTCAACAATAATGTCACTTTTCCCATTTAGCCTTGACATTTGTGTGACAGCGACACACTAACACTCGCCCCCCCGCCGGGACCACTCGCTGCACGACCACGACACGCCTGCCGATGAATTTCAATTATCAGTGACGGAGGGAGTTCTTTCCATTCCTGCATGGGTGTGATGAGAGTTTGATCTTTGATCAGACAGAAACTGATCCACTTTGCTTTCACGTACCCCAGGATGACATCTGGAGCTCCACACGCCTCGGGGTTGTACGACGCTTGAACCCTCCACAGAGGTCGTGACCCCGCAGACGAGGGCTCAGGGTCATCTTTGGGTGTGTGGAACCATCGTTTTCCGCCTCTTGCTGCCACATGTCTCCGAGATATTGTGGACCAAGAGTCAGTTAGCTAAATGACTTTGGTGTTTTCTATCCTCTCAAATGTTTGTTTTTTTCTACTTCTATGCTCCGAGTTATGCTTGTCATCTGCAGTTCAGTTGTCACAGGCGCCGCGAGAGGGGGAGGGGCTTGGATCGCAGAGGAATTATAGGGGCCCAGAGGAAGAAAAAACAACTTTTAAAGATTACTGTAGCATCCCAGCCATGAATGAATGATGGCCGATGATTATGGTTCTAATCTTTATTTTGCTGCATGAACCGAGCTCACAGGCACCACTTAAGAGCTGAAGATAAAAGAAAAGAAACACATTCTCAAGACACTTTCATTCAATTAAATTACGTTTTTCGTGGCTAACACGTGTCTCGCTACCTTTAGTAAAACTTAGTGTTACACAGGGCCGGGTCTAGGCAGGGGCAAGAGGGGGCCTGGCACAATGCCCCCTCAAGATTTGTGGCTGCCCCCTCATACATGCCTGTCTAGACCCGGCCCTGGTGTTACAACGTGACCGATATTAACACAATTAAAATTAAATAAACAACAAAATGTATCTCTGCTCCGTAAATGTAATTCCTTGTTGTCAGTAGCCTGCAACAACTCTTAAAGGCTGTAACTTTCTCTCAATTTTGTGAAACATTACATTATAAATCGCGGAACCGGAACCGGACATTTTCCTTTCAAAATAAAAGCACTCGACAAATTATTAAACGGGCAAAAACTGTGGAAAACAAACACACATGACTGGATTAAATTACAATTCAAATTATTTTCAACGAAAAAATGTGGTTCATTTACAATTCACAGTCACAGTGAAGATTATTTATAATTTCTTAAGTTGGTTACTTTATATTGAATTATATTGAATTAAAACAAAGTAAAATAATATCAATAATTTAGAAAATGTATTATTGAGTTACTTGAAAATATTTCGTTTTTTTTTTTTTAAACCCAACAATTAAACCTTTTACTATATAAATTGTTCAATAAATTAAAAAAAAATAAAACATTTCAATATACAAATTATTAAATTTAATTTTTCAATAGAAACATATGCAACCTTTCGAAATAAAAATGATTTAATTCATTATTTAAAAAATAATAATAATAATAATAATCAAATGCATAAAAATAATTAATAAAAAACCTTTAAATGTTAAATACAACCAACAATATACTGATGCTAATTATATACTTTCATAGTTGTTCCTGTAAATTATTAACCAACACCCCACAACAGAATTTGATAAAAAACTTCAATGGTGACTACAGAATACTTGAATAAATAACATTAGCTTGTACAAGAGAAACAATAGAAACAATAGAGGAACAGAAAACACTTGTTAAAGTAGATGATAAAGAAAAAAACATCAAAGTGGGTGTTGCTGCATCTGCCTGATGCTGTCGAGCAACGTGTTTGTGCAAAGACAACTGAAGATAAAGTATTGATCTCCTCAAGCTTGTATTGATACAGCTGCTCCCCAGAAGAACACGTTTTTGTTTAAAGGCGTGAAGCTGAATCTAAAAGATAATTGAGAAAGAATAGCAAGAAAATGAAAGTAATATTCCATAAAACCACGTTATTGTTGTTATTTTTCTATAGATTTCTACGATTATTTCAAAGCAATAATTGTGACGACGCTCACCTAGAAAACTCCTCGTCTTACCAGGCGTGCCGGGGACCGTCCTCACATCCATTAACCTCCATGTTTGACAGTGGCCCTTCAAATGAGCGATGTCACTTTACATTCCCAAGGTCGAAGTGGACATCACAGCGAGGACGGCCGGCGTGTTTGAACAGTAGATTGGACGTCAGCGTCGTGACCTGCTCGCAAGGTCAGAGCGAAGCCCGCGAGCAAATGAGCGACAGAGCGAGGCAGTGAGACGGAGGAGGAGGAGGTTCACACGTGAAGTGGACGATAGAGCCGTGACTGAGATGCTTGTTACAGGCGTAGTCGTGCAGAGAACATCTTTGCTTGGGTCCGTTCACTATGAATAACAAGCAGTTTTAAAGTGGCCATTCAGAAGCGTAGCTGCCCACGATGAGTGATTGGCGGAGGAGGAGGGGTGACACGGGGAATATATAAACGCCGGGACACACTGGCCTTCACGCCCTGACCTCCACGCGCCCTTTATCTTGACCCTCCCTGACAGCTACTGGCCAATCCTGCGACACATTAGTCAACCGTCCACGTTTTCCTGTACGCTATACGTCGTTCATAGTTTAGAAAATAAGTGTCTCCCGCAAAATAAATCCTTAAAATTTGCAGCAATGAATAAATTAATAAGCGTTTAACTACTCAAGCTTTTAACTTCAGCGCCCTCTGCTGGTCAAATTAACACCTGCCAACAAACAAAATAATCTTTCCTTTTATGTACTCTTCCTTGGTACTTATCGCGGTGAAAGAAAAGAATAGTGTATTTGTTTTATATTTGATCAAAATCTGAGTAAAATAATTAATGTTGTCTCTAAATGACTTCCGTTTTCAAATCGCAAATTAAACAAAACAAATTATTAGATTATGTAGTGACATTTCTTGTTTTTTTATTTAATTTAAGTAATTTTGTTGTTCAGTATTTTAAAATACCTATATATATATATATATATATATATATATATATATATATATATATATATATATATAGGTTTTAACAGAACGCACACGAGCCATGTATGTGGTTCCTTTATGGCCCCAATGTTTGACTTTATTGTGATTGATTCAGTTTTCAATTGCTGTTTCTAATGAGGTATTTATTCATGTTTACAGGGGCATAGGACATAGGCAGCAATGGTCATAGTGGTATAAATGGTGTAATATATAGATTAAGATGCATCGTGCAAAAATAACTTTTGTGCGTTTGTGTAACATATAGCAAATATTAAGTACATTGAGTGAAAGCTCAGTTAATAGAGTATGTTTTTGAGATTTTTGATTTTCTAAAATGACAACAACTATTAACTAAACAACAGTTAGTGTGTTCCACAGTCTTGATCTTCCCCTTCCTCTCTTGTGGTCTCTCCACCTGCATGCAGCTCTATAGACCAGACCCTGCATCGTCAAACACATCCTGTGCATGTGGGACTGCTCTCTCTCTCTCTCTCCCTCTCTCTCTCCCTCTCTCTGTGAATGCCTTGTGTGTCCACGATGATGACCGTCCTGAGAGGACGAACGTGAATTTATTTGGGTTCTTGAATGGTCTTGTGTTCAGATTGAGAAGTGTTAAAATGGAGCAACGCAAGCTGAATGACCAAGCAAACTCACTAGTGGACCTTGCAAAGGTAAGCGACATCCGGCTGCGTCGCGGCGACGCACACGCATGTGACCTTTGATCCCTACCATCAAAGTCTACAGGTGTCAAATGAACAGACATGTCGGGTGATGTGTGAACCCAAAAAAACAGTGTCTGTGTAAAAAAAAAAAAACTATACCCTGATGTTTGTGTGGCGGCGTGTGAGACGAGGTGCAGGAACAGTCACTCTCTGTGGCGTCGGCCTCCAGATGCACTAAACACAAGTTGACAAACCTGAGGGCAGGAGCAGGCAGCCTGCCAGCCTGACACAGCACAAACAGTAACCTGGGAAGAGACACAGTGTGATGTGATGATTCAGCCGGTAAAGTCAAAGCTGCGAATGAGAGGACGGAGGGAAGAACCGCCTGAAGCCAGTTTTCCATGAAGGGTGTTCTCTGTTACTCCCAAATCCATTCTATGTAACAGCAGAAATGTCATTTGATTGGATAAGCTGTAGTTTCATAGAATGGGCGCTAGGTGGTGGTGTGGCCTCAGCTTCATCTGAGTGGCTGATTCATCACTGCAGCACTTTGAGGCTCGAACCAAAGCCTTGTTCTTCCTCTGATCGGATGAGTTTGAATATGTTCTGCAGACCCAGAGGGATCCACACGCTTTTATAGTCATACCTCTGGCAAGGAGCCTCTTCCTCCCGCCACAGCAACACTCTTGTCATAAAGTTGAGATTATTGCTCGTGTGAAGGATTTATTTCTCCCTAAAAGGTTCTGGGCTCTTCCTTTCTTGAGGTTGTAACAATTAATGTCCAAATCAATTCATCTGTCCCGTCACGTGGAGGCGCATGTGAGCAGAGAGGAGATTTTATTTGGACCACACTTCTGACTGTGGTCAGAGAGAGTCGCTGTATTGATCCGTGCACAGAAGGACACTGGCTGACTTGAAACATTAGATGATCATTTTATTAAAAACGGAAGCGTTTAGATTCAAGAAGACGGATGAAGGAAGTGTGATGGAGACTTGAATTTGTTGGGTTGAACCTTTCGCCTCATGTATGAACACAACTCACACAATCTTTGTAGAGATGTCTAAGCCATTTGTTTGAAATTAAGATGAGGCGATGAATGGAAATATATCAGTGACATAAAATTGAATTCAGTGTTTTCTATATTGAAATTGTTTTCTTTTATCGTATATTGTTAAATTAATTTTGTTTTATAGCCTTTTTGAATTTAAATTAAATATAAACGTTGCCACCATTATATAGTATAGAACAATTATACTGAATTGAATAGGAAAACCACTTAAAATGCAGATTTAGAAAATTAACTTTTAAATGATTGGAATTAGAATACCAAACTGTCTTCAAAAATGCAATTCAAAATAGTCAATAAAAAATATTTCAATGTGGGCATTAGTATAGTAACATGCTTATATTGAATCTAAAATTTAAAAAAAATTGAATTAGAAAATATTTTATTAGATGGTAATTGTTATTTTTCTACACGTGGATATTTTTGAAACATTTGATTTAAAACACCAACATATTCAATCTTTTAATAAACAAATGACTGGATCAAGTTTTTGGAAAAACAGCCACCACAAAATTTGAAAAAAGAACAACAAAGTTTTGAAAATAAAATGAGTAAAATTCAACCATTTTTAATGGCACTAATATAGTTCCATATGGATGTCAGCAAAAGACTTCTACAGCAGCAACTAAATGAAAGGTTAAAACTTGTCATCCAAATAATAGAAAGTTTTTTTATGTACGAAAAAAATTCTGTAGTTTCTTTCGATATTTAAATTTTCTATAAAGAAGTAATTAAGATAATGATAGACAATATTGAATGACATTATTTATTTCTAGGTATTGTACCCATTAGGTCTTTAAAAAATAAATAAAACAAAGCACAAAATACACAAATTGGACTTTTGAAAGATACAATTATGAGTTTTACAACTGACTGATCCGTGTCAGCTGGCACTCAATGTGTCTAAGGAAGACCTTTTTTGGTGTTGAGTTTTTTTATATTATGTCAATTAACGTAAACGACAACTATTCGTAGTAAACTATGTATTCATTAACATACTAATTCATAATATTTGTATGTTATGAAGTATAAATTGTTATACTTTCTGTGCCGCTCCTGACATCATTCGTTACATTTGTGACTCTGACGAGAAAAGTCCAGGTTAACCAGTTGAAACCAGTTTTCCAGGCGACACTGAGGTGGTGGAAATGATGTTAAAATAGCTGCGTTTCACACATTTGTTCTCCACTTTCCTCCGTGTAAGCAACTGAATCTAAATTTAGCTGAGAAGGAGGTAAGTGATGGATGCGTCGCCTGCAGGCTTCCCAGGATTATGAGTGTGTTGATCTGAGACACCGGCAGCTGGAGCAGATACTTATCACAGCGATGGGAGACGTTCAGATGTAGAATCCACGGTCATTACGCAGCATCTGCAGTGACAGCGAGAACTCTGCTGTTTTTTTTTTTTTGTGCTGGAATTGAAGCAGAGAAAAAAAAAAGGCTTTCAATGGAATTCAGCAGAGACCTTTTCTGTCTGCTCAAGGCCGACTTGTAATGTACTCTGCTCTGCATGGAAATGTGCCGCCTTTTAACCGGTTAACCACATAAAATATGTCCTTTCCAAAAGCTGCACTCGCTGGAGAGGCTGTAAAGAGTAAAAATGACGGATTATTCGGGGTCGCGACTCCACTCAGGCTTCCCTTAACCTTGTAAAATGTTAAATTAGCTGAGTTTTAAATCCAGACTTTGCTGTAGGTCAGTACAGCTTCACTGTTGTGCACACAGCTCGATAGAGTGTGTTTGCATTTTACTTTCTGGCAGCTGCGGAGACAAACGATGTACTCGCGTCTTGTTTAAACAATCGACTGTGTGTTTGATAGACATTTGACACATGTAAACAAGTTTTTTAAACTATTACTCATATATTATTCTGTGAGGCTTAGTATTACTCCACGAAGCTCTGTAGTATAACTCTAGTAGGCTTCATAGTATTACTCCACGAGGCTCTGTAGTATAACTCTAGGAGGCTTCATAGTATTACTCCACAAGGCTCTGTAGTATTGCTTCACGTACTAGGTAGTTATGCTAAACTCTGTAGTAAAACTACTGGAGGCTACGTATAACTCTGCAAGGCCCTGTAGTATTACTCTGGTAAGCTTCATAATTTAACTCCGACAGGCTCTGTAGTATTACTGCGTGAGGCTCCATAGTATTACTCCGGGAGGCTCTGTAGTATTACTGCGTGAGGCACCATAGTATTACTCCGGGAGACGCTGTAGTATTACTGCGTGAGGCTCCATAGTATTACTCCAAAAGGCGCTGTAGTATTACTGCGTGAGGCTTCATAGTATAACTCTGGGAGATGCTGTAGTATTATTGCATGAGGATCCATAGTATTACTGTGTGAGGCTCCATAGTATTACTCCAGGAGGCGCTGTAGTATTACTGTGTGAGGATCCATAGTATTACTCCATGAGGCCCTGTAGAATTACTGCGTGAGGCTTCATAGTATAACTGGGAGGCGCTGTAGTATTACTGTGTGAGGCTTCATAGTATAACTCCGGGTGGCGCTGTAGTATAACTGTGTGAGGCTTCATAGTATAACTCCGGGAGGCACTGTAGTATTACTGTGTGAGGATCCATAGTATTACTCCAGGAGGCGCTGTAGTATTACTGCGTGAGGCTCTATAGTATTACTCCGGGAGGCGCTGTTGTATTACTGTGTGAGTCTCCATAGTATTACTCCGGCATGTGCTGTAGTATTACTGCGTGAGGCTCCATAGTATTACTCCAGAAGGTGCTGTAGTATTACTGCGTGAGGCTCTGTAGTATTACTCCAGAAGGTGCTGTAGTATTACTGCGTGAGGCTCCATAGTATTACTCCAGAAGGTGCTGTAGTATTACTGCGTGAGGCTCCATAGTATTACTCCAGAAGGTGCTGTAGTATTACTGCGTGAGGCTCTGTAGTATTACTCCAGAAGGTGCTGTAGTATTACTGCGTGAGGCTCTGTAGTATCACTGCAGCAGTCTACGTAGTATTACTCCACAAGGCTTTGCCACATCTTGAGGCATCATAGTCAGGAGCCTCCCAGAGTAATACTACAAAGATGCACTGCGCCATCAGTCAACACTATTAGTCACGTAGTAGAAGAAAACACAACTTATAATCAAGTACGGAAACCATCCAGCGGGACACGTTAAATGACTGAAATGATGATGATGACTTATGTGCTTTAAGCAATTTCATGATCATGTGACTGATGTGTTGACCTTTGCACTGAACAACTTGTGTATTTTCCTCCGTGTTAAGGAACTAAACAACAATGTTCTAGACAGTACTTGAAGAGTGTATGACTGCTACATTACAAATAACTGTTACTCACTAACTTACAATGTGGACAATGATGTGGTGTCTTTTGTCGTCTGCCCCGTTCCAGACTCAGAACATCATGTACGACATGATATCGGACTTGAACGAGCGAGGCGAGGACATGGAGAAGAGGATCGCGCTGCTGGAGACGAAGCTGGAGACGCTCCTGAGCAACTTGCAGGCTCTCCCGGGACTCATCAGTCAGGTCATCAGCCAACAGCACAGGGACTTCCTCGAGGTTCAGCTCCAGCCTTACGACAAACACAGTCCTGAGCGCTCGCAGTCCGTGTCCAGGCGGAGGTCGTCGTCCACAGCACCACACACCTCGTCCGAGAGCAGCTAGAGACCACGGGGAATGACTTTTGCCATCATATGGCCAAGTTGCATTTATCTCAAAGCCTTATGGTTTCAATAAGTATTATCCAAATTCTGATGACAGAATCCAAGCTACTATGGACAATGCGTTTAAATGGATAGCTAACATGCTGTTACTTGTTTTTTATTACCTCAGACATTGTTGTTGACACATTGTTGTCCTTGCCTGGTCGACAGGGGGCACGGATACCGGCGCTTCCTTCCGTTGAAACCACCAAAAAAATGGGGCTATCATTCGAACTGTTGTTATGCAGCCAGGTTTGAGCGGCAAAGGTTAGACCACGTGTGCACTAAAGTAGTGCTTCTCACAGACTCGTCCATGTGGGTCAGGAGGAGACCAATAAAGATGAATGCTTTGTAACAAGGTTTAAATTAGGAAAACTAGTATCTATCGTATGAACATCATCAAAGAATAGCAGCTTTTTTTTATTTTCTCTGCCCCGTCTTGTTTCGGAGCGAACATCGACAATAATTTAAGTTAAAAGAAATGCATCCGAAATCTGTACTTGCACTTACTTTTTATGGATGCACTTCGATGCCGTCCGGTGTGTGATGATATGAAGATGCATTTAAGAACAGTCCAGATGTTCGGGGCATGGGTTTATTGTCGTCAATTCCAAAAAGTAATCGTGAGTATAAATGAATCCATTTTGTTTTTACGTGCAGTACAAAGATGGACAGAAGGTCTGCCCGTCGCTTTCGCCTCATCCGCTGTATCCTTCCTTCCTGTGCGACTCATGCCGACACCTCACTCGGACAACGACGAATGCAGAGCAACAGTTTGCTGTAACTGTATCTACCTTTAAGAAATATGAATACTATTTTTATATGTTTTGATGAGAACAAGCACACATCCTTACAGCTATACAGTTCTCACCGGAGAGCAAGGAGACGACAGATCCAGCATGTGATTCACTCACGGTGCATTCGTTACAACTGGGTTTTAAACTTTATCTTCAATCGTTCTAACAGAAGAGTTATTTTGCTGAGATGGAAGCTCAATTTTAATAGTGAATGTGGTGATTTTATTGCAAGGCTTTCCTGTTCAGATCATTAGAAATTTGCTGAAATGTCCCCCTTTTTTTTGTTACGTATCCTCTTTACTTTCAACAGATGTAATTTGACGACACATTTTTGCAAGATCCATACCATAAACCAGAGCACATAAGATCTGGTAGTCATTCATCAAAACAGCAGCACTGGTCTTCCAATCTTAAGAGTAAGATATAAGCAAATAATAATAATAACAATAATACATTTTAACAAACCAATGAGAGATATTGTATGCGACTTTAACAATAAAAAATATACAATTGTAAAGACTGTGGGTGTTTTATTGTGCAAATAACTGAGAAGGAAATGCACTTGATGGATCTACTGACTCTTTCAAGAAACATCTTAAGACGTTTTTATTTGTTCAGGCTTTGCCTTGATTTTCTGGAACTCCTGTTGTGTAATCAGTTTTATCTTGATCTTTAAAGTATATACTTTATTGAATTTTGTTTTGATTGTTTAAGCGCTTTGTGACCCTGGTCTGGAAAAGCGCTATATCAATACAAATGACTTACTTACTTACTTACTTACTTGCAGGCTTTTCCCTGATTTTCTGGGACTGTTTTTTTTTAGTATATATTTCTGGAGGATTTTTTTATTATTGTTTAAGCGCTTTGTGACCCTGGTCTAGAAAAGTGCTGTATAAATATAAATTACTTACTACTTACTTACTTGAGTTGACTTTTATGTTGCGTGACTTTAATGCTGTAATTTTTGACTTTAATGTTTAAAGATAACACTTATTTTATCATAGCTTTTGCTAAGATTTGTCGTTTTATTCAAGCAATACTTTTGGATCCCCATTTATATTTTATCAGTTGACGTGGATTTTATCAACACAAAAAAAGAAGGAGGGCAGGCAAAGTCTCGCGAGATCACCGAGGAGGAAGCGCGCAACTACGCTTGCGTGGTGTGGACCGGTGTGGCTGCCCTTATGTCTTAACAATTTACTTCACTAACTTTCTCGTCCAGACTCACAGAAAACCTTTATTCTACTCGAGCGTTCACACAAATCCTCGCAACCATGAGTATTCTCGCCAAAATCGCGGAGATCGAAAGTGAGGTGAGTCACGCGCTCAACTGTGGCACAGACACGTTGCTAATGCTAACGGCTAATGCTAGCAGCTAATGCTACACAGTGTCGCTACGTCAGGCCTTTAACTTGTAAATAGTATTTTTAAATATCAGTGGATCGACTGAACTGTTTCCTTCCATTAACTTCTCTGGCTCTGTGTAAAATGTAGTTTAGAATATGTGCCGATGTCAAACATGTGCAGATAACATATGCCGGTTGATATCAGGTTATTGAAGGATTTGTGCCAATATTAAACAATCCTGTCAGTAAATACCATCTTACTTGGATATTAAAGATTTATATTCACAATATACGCCAGCAGTGTTTATGAATTTATTTATATGAATCTAAATCAGAAACTTGTATTAATGCTAGTGTTGTAAACACAACATAAGGATTTTTTTGTGTAATTACAGAGTCAAATAATGTGAATTGTTAAATATACAATTATGGAACAAATAAAGCCAATATTGTCGGTATATATGTGTAAAATTCAAAAATATAAATTGATTTCTGTGATAGTTTTATCAGAAAAGTCTTGTAAAGAGATTCCAGTGATATAAGTATCATTTTCCTGTGACAAATATTGAGTAAGTAATACATTATTAAAACTGTTAAGATGCACTAATTTCTGGTCAACATCCTTAATACTTGGTCAATATTGTTCATTATTTTAGGTCTTACGTTGCCTAATATTTAACACATTTAAAAATGGTTGGTATCATTGGAAAGCTTGCTAAACAAAGAGATTTGATTATGTTATAATGATCATTTTAATCAATTATTAACATTAAATTAGAAAACGTGGCCTCTTAAAATGCACATAGAAAAAGAAAAAAGAGTAGCCCAGATTGAACAAACTCACCATTAGTTGTTTAAATATACATTAATGTAAACGTAAGGTTCGGTTACAGTGTATTTTTTTTATTGATTAAATTCATGAAATGAATGTTGGAAGTGACGGAAAGTAAACACATCTGGTCGTACTCCGCAGGTCCAAAAACTCAGTGCAAATCAATTATTTTAAAAGATATTTGGCAAACGCACAGATAAATGTATAACTTATAATATGATCGGGATAACGATTAATATTTTACTCACCTCAGATGTTTTGCGAGATAGATTTGTCGAGTGAAAACTTGGGAAATATTGTCAGAGATTTGTGGTATATGTAGTTGGTCAATCCAAAAATGGCGATAATCTTGAACTAGCACGTGTTCTACATCATCAGTATTGTTGTATAGTGTTGACCAAAACAACAAACGCGGTTAAATGTGGAATACAACGATCGTTTTTTGGTTTACTTGATCAAACCTGAGACACATTGACACAGACTAATTGACAAGTGATGAGATCCAGGAAGTGATAAAAGCATACATGCATAATACAGTTTTCTACACTTCTTTATTTGTACTGTAAACATGTTCGTCACAAAACGTCTGCTACGCTACAGGATTTTGAACAGTATTTATTGCAGACCTTCAAGTTGTGTGTTGCTGTTGTGGTAGATGGCCAGGACGCAGAAGAACAAGGCGACGGCTCACCACTTGGGTCTGCTCAAAGCACGTCTGGCCAAACTGAGAAGGGAACTGATCACTCCGAAAGGAGGCGCTGGTGCAGCCACAGGAGAAGGTAACAGACGGCATTTTCAGATCCGTATATATAAATATATTTGAATTCAATGAGATGAGCCGGAATCCAGTACATTTTGACATATTTAGTTCTGCCTCTGCAGCGCTGATGTTCACATGTTAAATGACATTTTTAAAACGTGCATATTCATGAGATGTTGATGATGTCGCAGGAGAGATTGAAAAGATACGACTGGTGTTTAAAAGCTCTGACCTTCACTATTATTTATTACCAATCTGATGGATTTATTATCATCCGGATCTTTCAGTTGAAGAATCATGTTGTAAATTAGGCGAATATCACTAAAAGGTTTCCGTGAATGTCTTTGTAAGGGTTCGACGTTGCCAAAACCGGAGACGCTCGTATCGGCTTCGTGGGTTTTCCTTCGGTGGGTAAATCGACTCTGCTCAGTAACCTGGCAGGTGTTTACTCCGAGGTGGCTGCTTACGAGTTCACCACCCTCACCACTGTCCCCGGAGTCATCCGCTACAAGGGAGCAAAGATTCAGGTACACAAAGTTTAATTTTTGTTACATACAGGAGGGTTTTTGGTTGTTTTTTTTACGTGATTGAGATGTTCTCTCTTCATACCTGCAGCTTCTGGATCTTCCTGGAATCATTGAGGGAGCCAAGGATGGCAAAGGAAGAGGAAGACAAGTTATTGCAGGTACATTTTGTTGATGAATGTGATTAAAACGGCTTTATCTTCATCATATGAGGGCTCAAAGAAAACTGTGTACACTTTCAAAATGTCTTATTCCATATTTAACAGCACAGTATCATTTTCCATTTCGTTTGTTCTTCAGCTTTCAAGTCATATTTTATTTTTTAATTCATTTTATGGTTTATATTTCAATAAAGTTCAAAATAAAGTAATTTACTGATTTACTTTTGAAAAAATGTACAATTAACATGTCAATATTTGCAGTAATTGTTCATTCTTGTGTTGCAATTAAACTTCCGGCCGCTAGATGGCAGTAGTCATTACGTTCACAAGATTCCGCCGATGACTGAGGTCGAGAGGATACAGTCGACCCCAGCAGCTTAAAAGTTGATGTTTGACTCTGGTGTCAAGTACTCAGGCAATACTAAATATGTACCTTTGATCCTACATTATTGCAATATATCCTAATGTTGCCCCTGTATCATGATACGCATTGTATCTCCAGATTATTACCAATACACACTCCTACTTCATACCTTCTTGTATATCTGTAAGTTCATACATTCATTGTTTCAGGTGTTGGACAGTGAATATAATGGATATTTTACAAAGTTACCGGCATTACTGCATCATGAAAGTAAAAAAAAAAAAGATTTACTGTACTTATTGATTTAATTCTCTCGTCTCAGTGGCCCGGACCTGCAACCTCATCCTGATCGTTCTGGATGTTCTGAAGCCTCTGGGACACAAGAAGCTAATCGAGCACGAACTGGAGGGATTTGGCATCAGACTAAACAAGAAACCTCCCAATATTGGCTACAAGAAAAAGGACAAAGGAGGCATCAACTTCACCGCCACGGTCAGTGGACTGAACAAGAAATCCTAATAGAGACGTACTTTTTTTTTTAAGGTTACCACAGAAACGATGATCATCTTCATAAGAACTTGTGCTTCTTCCTTCACTAACATTCTTTGTTCAACATCTTTCTCCTCTCAAAGTTGTCAAACCTTTTTAAGTGTGACTTATACAATATGTTTACATGTGTTGTTTATATTTGAATAATGTTTTCATAAAAATATGATTCAGTTTTTTCACTTCGCCGATGCAGAAGTCTACCATCAATCATCCTACCGATTTCCCTAGCAACAGTATCTCTTGCATCTTAAAATGGCTCCCTCTCGTGGACATCCGCTGAACTCCCCCCCCCCCCCCCAAGAGCCTCGCCGTTTGATTGGAAACTTGGTTATTGATTAGTGTCTTTTCCTGTCGTCCTCTCGCTGTAGTGCGCACAAACCGAGCTGGATTCCGAGACCGTCAAGACCATCCTGGCTGAATACAAAATCCACAACGCCGACATCACTCTGCGCAGTGACTGCACGGCTGATGACCTCATCGATGTGGTGGAGGGAAACCGGTGAGCTAGTCCCAGAGCGAGGGTGTGGTCTGCTGCACTCCAGAAGAAGAAAGAGATCCGTCTCTATAGAAGTGTGGAGATTAACAAGCATGAAATGATTCAATGAAGGTTTAATCAAATAAGGAACCTGTATAACTCTAATCATTTAAGTCGATGATCTTTGATCACCTGAGCTTTAAAATCTGCTTTCGCTTGTGCTTTAATAAGACCCGTCTCCTTTGCATCAGGGTCTACATCCCGTGCATCTACGTGCTCAACAAAATCGACCAGATCTCCATCGAGGAGCTGGACATCATCTACAAGGTGCCCCACTGCGTCCCCATCTCGGCCCACCACCACTGGAACTTCGACGACCTCCTGGAGAAGCTGTGGGACTACCTGAAGCTCGTGCGCATGTAAGGCTCGAGTCACGCGACCACGTCTGTCGTCGAGAACCTCCGTCTGAACCCGCTCGTGTTCTTCCTGCAGCTACACCAAACCCAAAGGACAACTTCCCGACTACACGTCTCCCGTGGTTCTGCCCGACGATCACACCGCCGTCGAGGATTTCTGCTTGAAAATCCACAAGAATCTCATCAAAGAATTCAAATAGTAAGTTGATCTTAACTCGATCCGGTCTGAACCAGCAGTGGTTGTTCGAGGAAATCCAAACTATGGTTAACATGAAGATGCAGATTAAATGATGGCCTGAAATCATGGTATGATTAAAAAAAAAAAAAAAAAGATTTAATAGTCCATAACTAGTCATAAGCAATTATGTGCTTCAGTGATGAAACCTGCGGAATGAAAGTCGACTACAGTGGAAGATGATTCATGAGATGAAAGTATTGATTTTAATATTTAAATAGAATCTTAGAAAACGACCTCTTCCCGTCGTCTTTTGCCATTTAATATATATTCGTCATATTTATTTGTAAGTATGAATTTTATTTTGGTTTTATTGTCTATTTTCCTTTTGCCTGAACTGAAGCTACACCATCATTTTCAACGACAACTTTAAATCCTTAAATTTAGGGTTCTGCTCTTAGGTTTTTTTACTTTTAATATTTACATTCTATTGTGTTTTATGATTAAGTATTGAGATGGTCTCTGGTGTTATCACCAGTGTTATCATTTAACAATATATTTGAACAATGTCTTCTAACATTATATAATATAATTATATATAACATAAGTTAGTTATGTTAGAATACATTATTGCTATACCAAGTTTCTAACTTATAAACAATCAATAAAGTTCTACCTAACCTAACCATTATAGTAAATGTACTTTTTTTTCTTCTTAAAATCTCGCTGCACTTAATCCTGTGGTCTATGTTCATGTAAAAAATAAGAACATTTAATTATCTTTTAATATATACAGACAAAACCTGACTCACCGACACATATTTGCATTTATTTATCTTTCAAACAAGATCAAATTAACAATATTTAAGATTATAGTTAAAACACACAGTTCTCTTGGGGAAGAGAATAAACTAATTAAAAAGAAAATTAATAAATTTTAGAAGTCAGCTGTTCTGAATGAAACTAAATGGAGGAATATTGTTAGACGTTGGTCTGGAGCATGTTTCCATCCCAGCAGATGCTCCTTGAACGATCCGTCACCGAATAAGGTTTTTGGATTGAAGTCGTCGCTGATGTTGCAGCTCTTGTCTCTAAATGGACGTGAACGTTCAGTCACTGCCTTAGTGCTGCTGAGCATTAACTGTCCTCCGGGGACCTGACGGGTCAAACGCTGACCCCTGGTGACCGGAGATAATTTGAGGAGCAGGAAGTGATGTCGCTCGTTGTGATGAACCTTCCGCGAGAGTCTGTTCACTGACGCCGCTGTTCTCTTCTTGCAGCGCTCTGGTGTGGGGGGCCTCGGTCAAGCACAACCCCCAGAAGGTGGGCAAAGACCACGTGATGGAGGACGAAGACGTGATCCAGCTGGTGAAGAAGTAGAAGCGTCCGACGGCGCCTGCATGCTCGAGGTCATCGGTGTCATCCATCGTTACGCTGTAATCACACAAGTATTGACAAGAGAGCTCGTCACAAACAAACACCATGAATAGTTCATATTGAATATTGGTAAAAGCTTTCATGAGAAATAAATATCTGTACAAACAAACCTCTTTTCTAACTTGTCGTTTTGTTCCCTGCAGGTCAAACTCAATTGACATGATTTGGATTTAAACGAGTTCTGACTTATTTCAATCACCCAGAGTACACAGAGGAAATACACAAACATATTGATTTATAACTGACATGTATGTGTTTTCAATTCACCTTTTACAACCAAACCTGGACATTTTACGTTAATGACAATCTGCTGTTTTGTTATTCAACAAATGAACAATAAAAATAAAATTGAGAATTGCGAACCAGTCAATAAACTCAATTGCACTAAAACTATTAATTTGATACAATTATATTTAGAGATACACTGTCCGCTCGTTTTATTGAGATCCGTTACCGAGATCATTTATTTGGCCTTGTTTATGTTTTGATACTAAATGTACTTATTTATATTCATAATAAAAGTACAAGGAAATTGTATTACATCTCAACGCATTCAAGTAAATACAAATACAATAACTTGAAAAGGGTTCAAGTGTTATTTCTTTATCAGAAAAAGATGATCATGAAACTAAAACTTATAATGCATTGATGTAAAAAAAACATTTTAAAATGGTTTATTCGTAAAAAGAAGTAAATCATTGTTTCTTAACAAAATAAAGATAAGACTAATTAATTTCTGTAACATAAAAATAAGCAAGTTTAACCTAACATTGGTTGAGAACTGCATACAAAGTGTTAAAGGTAGAATTCAAATGAGTGTTGATTTAAAACATAAATAATGTGAACTAGAACTAGAATCACATTTATAACAGGTTTAATTATATGAAACTGAAGAGTATATTTTAAACTATTTGTGTTTAACCATCATTTATGATTTCATGAATAATAAACCAAAAACGGTTGTAAAGTTAGAATAATCACAAAATGTTGAATCGAAATGAAAACCATTTACAAATGCTTTAATATACAATATATGATTTAATTCAATGAACATTGGCGTCGACCTGGTTTGAGGAGGAACCATGAAAATAAAATCTTACTAAATCCCATAATAATCCCTCATTAGTTTTGTGTTTCACCTGAAGATGAAAGTCGAGGCTTCACTGGTTGCAGTGAGACGTTGTGCAGTCGCAGCTTTTTCTTCAATGCAGCATCAGTTGCTGCTCGTGCAACAGCAGGACGTTCATGGGTGTGGGACGGGGGGCCGGGGGGACGGGGGGCCGGGGGGGGGAGGCGGAGAGAAAAAAGTCCAGCAAAGTGATTTATGTTGCATTGATGATGGCGGCAGTTATTCAGACGGGTGGTCGCGGGGGGGGCGGTGGTAGAGACGGCCACTCAGGTTAATCAGTTCATTCACTCACGCACAGTTTGGGGACACGGCAGCTGTTCTCCACTAACAAGACTCCAGAGGGAGTCGAGCGAAGCATTTCATCAGAGCCGAGAGCACTTCCCCAAAATGTCTGTCCGTGCTCCGTCCTGGAGGAGCCATTTTGTGCAGCTGATCCCGTCGAGGAGTCGCCATGTTTGATCCGGAGAGAGTTTGGATCCAGAACCAGATCGTACGAGATATGAAACCATGACCATCGAGATTAAACTTTATCATCTCAACGTGTTCTTTTCTAAAAAAAAACACTGCTGGGACAAAACACGAGAGAAATGACCTTCATTCAAAAAATAATAAATCAATTTACTTGATTATTTTTCCCACATTGTTGAAAGTAAAAGCCTTTTCTCGATCGTATGGAAGTCAATCGGTGCCAGAATATGCTTGAATTACACATTTCATTAAAACACTTTATTGTTTAAAGCATGAAAAGAAATGGTTAAGGGAAGGGGTTTGATTTTTTCTTGTTATTTGAAGGAAAAAGAAAAATATAGCCACATTGATATGACTGTGTTATAATCTAACTGTTGCATTATCAACAAAATTTGTTGACAAACAAAAAAAGCATGAAATATATCTCACTTATTTTCATATTGAACGTGTGAATTTGTTTGTTGAATAAAACAAGGTGAATATTTTCAAAATGAATATTTTTTAACACACAGATAATACTGAATTTAGAAGATTATTTTGGACGATTAGGAATTGAAATATCAAACGTCGAAAATGGTAGAGAATTTTAATTATTAATTAATTAATTAACGTTTTCAACCTTTTAATATGGAAATTATTAAAAAAAAAAAAATTTGAATAAGTCATTTGATATGTTAAATTTAACCATTTAATGTTATGACGGCACTGATCTACTTCCATACAAAAGCACCAGCAGGATGAGGGTCGTAGACGTTGTAAAGGTTATTATTTTTATCAACAATAAAACACACAAACATGTGTCCACTGCTGTTTAAATCTAAAATCACACTGAGCCAGTGGTGCAGTTTATTTATGCTCCATAAATACACAACCCTATTTATTAATAATTCCAAGCGACTTTTAGTGTTTCATCAAAAATCACAGGTTTCAGAAGAAAAGTGAAACTGCAGACCAGACAAAGATATGATCTATTTATTGAATGAGACAAAAATGAACATAAAGTGCTTTAAATTAAATCTACTGTCAGACTTCAAACAAATATATCTTAAGATGTAGCATGAAGCTAAAATCACTTCTTCAGTCTCAATACAGTGAAACTCCTTGAATCACTTAATAAAGTTACTTCTTTGTCTGCAACACATGAATAAACTTCAGAGAGAAGGTTCTTGAATCTTAGTTTTATCAACGTTTATGCAGCTTTTTTTCCTCCTACAACAACTTACACGGTGGATTTTTATAATAAAAAACTATATTTTAAATCAATGTCATGTTTTTAATGAACCACAACAACTAAGCTTAAACTTGCTATCTATGGAAAACTATGGATACACAACAAGAACTGCACCAGAAAACAACACACTGGGACTTTTCTTGTGTTATCAGTTTTATCTTGATCTTTAAAATGTATACTTTATTGAATATTGTTTTGATTGTTTAAGCGCTTTGTGACCCTGGTCTGGAAAAGCGCTATACAAATAAAGATTACTTACTTACTTACTTACTTTTGTAAATATTGTAATTTTGGTATATACTGTATATTTGTGTATTAACAAGTCTTTAGATTCAGAATTATATTGTATTAATTTAAGTATTTTATTCAATTCATTGTATTTTTTCCCCCAACGGTGCTGCTGTAAACTAAAATTTCCCCTTGTGGGACTAATAAAGGAATAATCTAATCTAATCTAACACCTCACAACAGGTTGAACACAATACTTTTTCCCTGTGATTGTAATTTTGTTTTGTCTGTCAATGGTGAAGGTACGTTCATAAATAAATGTAATAATAATACATTTAAAAAAAAAATGTTAAAATGAAAATATATATCATAATAAATAAATAAAATTCAATGTATGCACATGTACCAAGTCAAATATAAATAAAAAATAATGTGTTAAGTCTTGCACTGCTGCATCAAAGCTAATAGTATGACTTTACTTTAAGTTACTTTCATAATTCTAGTGGTAATTGTTAATGAGGTTTTCATGATACAGTATTTTCCTCTCGCTTTAAAACGGATGTTTATATATTGAATTATTGAGATGTTATCATCACCTACTCGAACTACACGAGACCTGATGATTCCAAGACTGGACGACAGAGTTCTGACAGGAAGACACTGGTTCTGTCATCATCGCTGGTGAACCGACGCTGATTCCTGCTCTTTGTTTCAGTGTCAAGCTCACGGCGAGCAGGTCGTCTGATGCAGTCGAGACATGTTTCTACGGCATCATGGCGTGAACTCGAGCTGCTGCAGCACAGGGACGAGCTGCAGAGACGACACGTGCAGGAGGGAGACGTCCATGAAGACGCCTCCTGGGTTAGAAGAGGACACTCCACATGTTTGACTTCATGTTTCATAAACTCAGACTTCTTTTGACTTCTTGACACACATGGAATATCTTCACCTGAGACGAGAAGATCTAAATATCTTGTTATCTCACATCGACTTCAGCTCCTGGTCCATGATCTCCTGCTCTATGTTCTCTTCTGTCACATGATATTATCATTTCCTTTGACATAGCTTTATTAATATGTCTCTTCTATCTTAATGTCTTTCATTTAATGAGAAGCTTTTTCTAGATTCAAGATTGTCTTTTATGGCTTCTTTTAAGCATATATCAAATATGGTACATTTTAGTTTAGACAAATATTTTTATTCTCTTATTATTTAATACTATACAATTTTCTTTTGTCGTCCTCTTTCCTGGTCGTCATAAACATTAAGGATTGAATCCATTTCTTAGAGACCAGCATGATTTATGTTTGTCCTCAGTGACAGTTACGCACAAAAATGTCCTTTTTAAATGTTACTTTGACAAAAAGGGCCTTTTTTTCTTTGTGTTTAGTTATCCGTGTGTATATGTGTAAGTGTGTGTGTGTGTTAGTTTGTGTGTGTCAATGGGTGTGTGTGTGTGTGCGTGCGTGTGTGAGTGTGTGTGAGCGTGTGTGTGTGCGAGTGTGAGCATGTGAGTTTGTGTGAGTGTTTGTGTGTGTGCTTGTGTGTCTGTGTGTGTGTGTAGGTGTGAGTATGTGTGTGTGTTCGTGTGTGTGTCTGTGTGTTCGTGCATGTGTGTGTGAATAAGATTCTTTTTGCTGTTTGGGAGTAAAAATTCCTTTGTCTTTCAGGATCATCTTTTTATTTTGTAAAAGTTATTGTTTTAATTTTTTCTTTTCATTAAATAAGAGCAAAAACATAATAATGACCCTTTTATTTATTTGTATTTTTTGTCATAATCCTCACTAAACATGCAGGTCTAAGTGAAAGAATCTGATATTTGTCCCGTAATAACATGTCATGGTGGGACATGGTGTTGACATTATTAGTAAATGTCTTTGGTCTGTTGTGTTAAAATAAAGATTAGATTTTGATTTTCATCCATTTCCATCCTCACACTCGTTCATCCGTCGACGTTCGACTCGAACCGTTTCGCTCCACGAGTCGTGGTTGGCGAGACTCGTCTCTCCGACACAAAGACGGTCAACGTTCAAGAGTTAAAACTGCAGAGTCTTTGAAAAGCATTATTCCGACGCAAAAGTCAGGAATTTCGTAAAAAGCTGCAGTGGTCGAGGGTCCGGCCTGTCAAGCAGCAGCGGCAGCAGACCCCCCCCCCCCCCCCTCCCCGCCTCAGACGCCTGGTCCCCTCCCCCTTTAGCCTGTAAATTATAGCAGCACTTTAGCTAATGAAAGAGTTGAAGACTGGCCACTAATAAAAGCCATTAAGTGAATAAAGCACTTCCCCCTCTAACAAAATTAAAGAATCTACCCATTTAGAGAGGGAGGACTCTGTATTAATATTTATGAAATGCGGAACAGGACCCCCCCAGTCCAAAAAAAAAAAAAACTCCACCACGAACCCTCCAATCCCAGCCTGACCAAGTCCTGGTTGCCCGTGCACCTATCCCAGGAGAACATGGCCCACCCCTCGGAGCTGGAAGGAGGGGCAGGAGATGTGGACTTGAAGGGTGCTGAGGACGCTGCCGGGACAGTCCGTCTCCAGTAGAGCAGGCAGGAAGACCCCTCCTCGAAGACTCCCCGGCGCCAACGGTCTTCGTCGCCGACCCATCGATGGAGAGGTGGGTTTCTTGTTAGAGCAGCGCTTGTTTGACTTTTTTGTCTTCTTGACTTTTGTGTCATTTTTCAGACGGAGGTAAGAATCAACCACCATGTTCTAATCACCATCTCCAACCATCATCCAACCATCATTTCCACCCTCTCCGTCCAACGCCAACCGTCTTCGAACGCCATCCCATTTCATCCGCCGCTCTAACCCGATTACGCGGCACTCACGATTTAAAGTCGGTCGTCCCAAGAGAGACGCTAACAAGGTTGCCGAACCTTTAGTCCGATGACATCATGACCGTTAACTATGTTACCGTCAAGATGTCCGGAGCGGTTGAAGATAAAGTGAGGGTCTTCAAATGGACTGTCGCGAGCGGTCAAAGTGGTTCGCGGTGTCCATTTAAGACGATAGCTAGTCCGTACAGAACCTGCCATGTTGGTTCAGATTTATTAAGATCCGTCTACGAGTTTAAGCGTCTTACTTATAATTTTAAAAAAGTTAGACAGTTCAAGAAACGTGAACATGTCACTCATGGTCTCACTAGCTAACGCGGTTCATCTTAAACAGTAGCCATTAGCTTCAAAGTTTTCTTTTTAAACCCAACATACGGGACAGTTTCATTGTTTGGCTTAAATTTACTCCAAATTCTTAAGACTCAACGATCGGTTGAGTTCGTCAGGGTGGGGTTTGTCGCAGTTTTGGCGCAGGGAGGGTGTCGCCCCTTTTTTTCCGCAGTGACAGTAACCCTTGACTTCTTTTAATCGTTCGGCAGATCTTTCCTTCATCTTTGGTGTTAAACAATGTCATTTATAAGAACAAAATCTGAGTTATTTTGTATTTTGTCTTGAACTTTCAAAGCAGATATTCTTACGATAAGATCTTTACATTTATACACACTTTTTTCCTATATTTATAAAATATTTTGATGAACAAATACTTGGTTCACTGCAGCATATACAGGTAGAACAGGAAGAAACAAGACTTTTATAGAAGCTTAAATGACAAAGTTGTAAGTAAGTAAGTAAGCAAGTAATTTTTAGTTGTATAGCGCTTTTCCAGGGTCACACAGCGCTTTAACAATCAAAACAATATTCAAAAGTATATATTTTAAATATCAAGATAAAACTGATAACACAACAGGAGTTCCAGAAAATCAAGGAAAAGCCTGAACAAATTGTCTGTTCAAAAATACATTTTAAACCAAAATATTTTCTCTGCAATTCATACAATCTATACAATAGCTTACATTTTAGGAATAAGGTTTAAATATACGGCAGAAACATTGAAGGTCATGAAGCTACAAAGAAGATATTACATACATTGAAATACAATTGAAAGAGAAATGAATAGAACATTTAAGTACGAAAGAGAATCTTATTCCGAGACTTTATTTTCAATTTCCAGGTTGAATTTATGTACAAATCCTTTTTTCTCCATGTAAGTTTTCTTCAAGGATCATGTTCCCATCTTCACCTTTACTACTTTCTACTACTTCACTACTTGACTCAGTTCCAAGCTTACGTCTCATGTTCATCTTCAGCTACTTTGAAGAAATGCTAGAAGCTAACGGGATGATGTTGGTGTGATGTGTGTCGCCTCCCTGTCTCTGCCCGGGACCCCATTGTGCTTGATCTAACCATGCAGTGGATCTTCTGTCCATGGTTTTGCCAAGCACCTTGGAGACCCGTGAGCACCAGCTGCTTCAATGTGTTCGATACGATGAAGATGTTAAAATGTTTGTTTTTCTTTTCAATCACTGATTAAAAAACAGTTTCTAAAAATCCCGTGTCTCTGACTTGCACATCATGTATGTCCAATAAAAAACACGTCGCAGATGTTCTCTTCAAGCTGGTCCATCCAGATTTGTGGACGTAATCAATTACAGTAAGTGCCGGCGCCCTCTAACTGCGGCTAATAACTGCAGCCGCTGGCGGTCGTTCGTTGAAACAAGGTGCACTCAGTTAGGAGCGTAAATCACATCAGGAGACGTCGCGTAATGTCACCCTCTCAGAGGATGATGGGTCTCTGAGCCGGACCCTTGTGTCCAGCTACAGTTGGTCCCTGAGAGGAGCTTTTCATTCTCCTGTGACCTGCAATAAATGTGTCTTAAGAACCGGAGTGTTGTGTCATGTTTGTTTTTTAATTCAGTCCACGCAAACACACAAGCACACAAACACACAAGGAAAGTGTAAAATGAAAATAATTGTACGAAAGGGACAAAAACCTTCATTAGAATCGCGCGTTGTTGTAGCTAATACTAGCTTAGAGTCCGTGATCATAACTTTGTGAATGACTGATCAGCATCAAATACGCTTTACCTTCTTCATTCATGAATTCTTATCATAAATACAAGCTCATGAAATAAAATGACTTTACCAACGATCCATCTGACATTTGCTGTCCAAATGTTGGACCAAACCGAGCGTAGGGTTCACGAACAACAAACCTTCAGGATCATATTGAGATGTATAAGAGTTTAGAACGTCTACATTAGTGTAGGTTCTCCTTGAACGACTGTAAAACTCTTCATATTTCAAAAGTTTTCCGGACAGGTTTTTGGGGGATATGTTGGCATTTTAATCGAGGATGTGTTGAGAACTTATATTGAACTGTAAAATGTCAACGTTAATAAAATAAATATTCATGTCAACGTTGGTCGTAATTACACTTGTATTTTGTTCTTTGTAAACCTGAAATCTTCCGCACACGCCAGGAATCAGAGGCTTCACCATAGATGTCATGGTTGTCAGTCAAGACACGTTCACTGGCAGGTATACTGAAGAAAGACGCCTCAGATTATCGGTGACTTTCACCGACGTCTCCGTAGGCTCCGCCCCCTCCTGCTCAGTATTCTACACGGTGAGAGCGACCATCACATTTATTTGTCCATTTTACTTCTTACTTCTTAGTAAGAGATGTTTTTGGAAGCAACATGATTGTTTCTAACAACCTGACGTTGATAATAAACCAGTATTGACTGTTATATTTGGATACATTGTTGCAACCAATGCCTTTCTTAGTGATCATGGTTTCTGTGGTATCTGGCGTTTTTATAAGACCTCGAAAGAAACCATTTTCATTTCTTTTCTCAAGGATACATCAAGTCAAATCATTGTCCTACCAAAGTATTGTATTTTCTGACCACGCCCCTATGGAATAAATCATATCCCTTGCGGGACTTTCCACCGCAAAGAATCAATTCATTTCAACCCTTCTGTCAAACTGAAGGCCTCGGATCATCTCATTTACTGCACAGTTCAAACTCAAATCCTCTCAAGAAAAGTGAGGAAAAGCTTATTCTAAAAACGGACCAACATTACCATGGATTAAAATACCAGTCGGGATTCATTTAAGGCAGGAAATTGTTATTTACAATTTAAACTGGAGAAGCCATGGTCCATTTTTTGACCTCATGGAATTGGACCTTTTCACAGTTCTAAACTTAGGAAAATGATGTCACAACACGATCTGGAGCTTATAACTAATGCGTTTGTTTCTTCTCGTCTGGACTATTGTAACAGTTTATTTTCGTGTCTAAACACTAAGGATCTGTCTCGTCTGCAGTTGATACAAAACTCTGCAGCAAGAATTCTGACCCGCTCTAGTAGAAGAACTCACATTTCCCCCGATCTTAAATCTCTTCACTGGCTTCCAGTTTATTTCAGGATCAATTTTAATTCTGGTTCTTACTTTCAGAGCTATTCATGGTCAGGCTCCTCCTTACATCAGTGATCTGATCCAGCCTTACACCCCAGCTCAGGCTCTGAGGTCAGAGGAGAGAAATCCTTCCAGGCTGCTCTGGAACGATCTTCCTCTCTCTCTGTGTTTGATGATCTACTGATTCCTTCAAGAAACATCTTAAGACATTCTTATTTGTGCAGGCTTTTCCTGATTTTCTGGAACTGTGTTTGTCTTATGTGTCTTGATATTTTAAAGTAAATATTTTAACTGAACTGTGTATTGTTTTTGTTTGTTAAAGTGTTGTTGTTTGTGATCCTGGTCTAGAAAGGCGCTTTACAAATAACCTTTATTTACTTACTTTACTAACTCGATAAATGTGGTTTAGGACACAACTTTATCATGATCCAACTATTTTGCCTCCATTCTTACTTCCAACAGGCCACACAGTTTGAGCTTAGTAGAGCCTCCTGTCAGGGATGAACTCTAAACTCTCACCACTTTTGACCTCTCCATGTCCTTCTTTTTTTTTTTACCATAAGGTGGCGCTCTTAGTTTTAAATTGATGTGACGATTGAATAAAATAGCTGTTTGGGTGATCAGCCTGGAGGTGTGGCTGTGCTGCTGCACCTGATGTCAGCTGACTGCAGAGCAACAGGTGAGCACAATTAAAGTTAGAGCAGCAACAAACCATTCACTCGGCTGGACAACAGAGCAGCAGCAGCAGGAAACAGACAAAGAAAGAAACCACTGAATAAAACGTGAGGAAAAATGACTAAAAACACTTGGCTTTTGTGACTCACTGGACTGTGTTTAAGTTTGTTTTCTGGCTTTGTTGTTGAGGATTTGTTTGAATTGTGCTGAGCTAAAGTTAAAATGATTATTATTTGTGTTTGTATTTCTGCTTGAGCGCAATTAATTATTTTTGTCATTTACAGTTTATTTGGTTGCAAAGATTGGATCAAAGTACATTGTTCACTAAAACCATTGTTCTTAAATTGTGGTTAAATGCAAAGGGAATAACCAGTGATTCTGCAGGGGTATTGCAAGTGGGCCGCAAAATCATTTCCAAAATGGTATAATTTTTTTGTGGGAGGATGGATGTAATTATATAAAAATAAAAATACACCATTTAAAAAAAACAAAAAACTTGTTTAGTTTAAAAGGATATTAAACATTTTCAAATATTATTTTCATTATATTGTTTTTCCTTTGAGTATTGTACATCATCAACAAAGGTTTTTGTGACTTAAGTCAAATCTTTATAGAACAATTCAGTTAAAATTGAGTTAATTCAAAACATTGTTTAGATATAAGACTACGTTTCTGTTTATGTAGAACCTGATTGATAATTGTGTATTAAATTATTGATTTTTTTTTTTTGGTTGAGAAAAGCATGTGTTTATAATTGTTCATTTCTGTTGTTTAAAGGTTTTTCACTTTACTTCTTCTACACCTTTTGAAAAGAAGATAAAGAAGACGCTTCAGTGAAGTCCTGTCACATGTGAAGTCCTACCTCAGCAAAGGTGGGAAGCCAAGTGTTTAAAGAACACTTAACGATAGCTGTTTGAATGTGATGATGAGGCTTCATGAAGCAGTGTCTTTATCTTGGTTCTTTATCAACTCGTGGTGAAATATTTGGCTATAAATGTAATATGCAAAAAAAGACAGTTTATTTTATACAGAATGTGTTACAGAATAATATAAAAGTTCAAAGGAAGCTACAACATTACCTTTAATGATTTCCTTGAAGTCGAACATGGGAAGAGGACTGAAAATAATAGCAATTAAATTTAAAAATCTGTAAACGTCACATGGTCTGATCAGTTGTACATAGTAGTTACATGATTTTATTCTGGTGGATGATTATTGTCGGTCCGCACAAGCTTAACGCCTCAGACAAGTCCTCAAAATAAAAATGTATATATTCTTTAACCTCTGTGATGTCTCAGGGTCAAAGTGACCCGAAGGCCTGAAAACGGATGAGTTTGTGGTTTCCCTTGTGTTGTCTTTGTTTTATTTTGAGGCCTCCAGGTCACCTTGACCCTGAGATAACACAAGGGCTAACACTAAATTCCAGAAAACTTGCGATGAAACAAGGGACTTATTTATTGAGCTATTTCAGATCCTTTCAATATTTCCTCTATAGGGGAAACTGTAAATTGTAAATCCCTTTAAAATGAAAGCAAATAGATGTAAGTAATTTTTGATCCAGGATATGTAGTATAATAAACAACAATTGACCTAATTACAGTATTTCACTTTTTGTTTTTAAAAGCTCTTTGATTTGCTTATTAATTCTTTATTAATTTATTTTAATATTTGTATACGTATTCTTATTTGCATGCATTTTTTTATTGTTGTTGTATGTGTTATTTAATTTAATTAAAATATAAAATGAAGCCAAACATTTTAAAATGTAAGACCTTTTTGTATGAAGTTTGTGCAAATTGATTGTGTCTTATAGCTCACCTTTGTCGTTTATAGATGCCTGTAAATTCAATACATACGTTTTTACATCAACAAGGAGCTGAAACGATGGACCACTTCAAGCAAAGATATTTTCATGGACAGGACAGGAAATACAATGTGAAAGTCTTGTGGGTTAAAAAGGACGACACAATATTCATAGAAATTTTATAATAGGGATTTGGTTTTAAATTTGTGAAGGACAATAACTGTTTGGTTGACTTTCAAAATAAAAAGGATTGAGAAGATTTTCCCAAAATATGATATCCTATCTTTGTGGTCTCGTATCATTTGGTACATCTATTTTAAACATCCATTTGCTTCAACGTGCTTCTCTTAATATTGTTGAATTTGCTTCTAAATAGCTTAAAGATTCACACACTTGTCACCGTCTGAATGGGATCAGTGAAGCAGACTTTGCTCTAAGTTCACCATAAATCCTCTCCTGCTCTGAACCCTGTGGCCAGACAGGAGCTGCAGGTTCAACTCATTATCTTGTTTGGACTGAGTTGTATTGGATGAACTTTCTGAAGCTTTTGACTGACAGGATGTGACAGTATGTTGTAAATCTGACGTGGTAGACATCTTCAGCCTATACATGCACTGATATCACCCATTTTAACATGATCCAATTTTAAAAATGTATACTTTAAATAAATCAATAACACTGATAATATTTATCTTTTCACTGAACATATTCTAGTAATTTTGTATTATGTATTTATCTATCCATTTTTGTTTGTGCATTTAAGTATTTATTTTGTGTATTTATGTATATTTAGTTTTATATCTATATTTAGTTTTATTTATCATGGTTTTTTTTTTGTTTTTCTTTATCGTTTACTGCCGACGGAGTAGATTCATTCTTTATCCATAGAAACTTCTGTTCAAATTAGTCCACGAGATATTTTTCTCACATGTTCCTCTTGAATCAGTCTAAAAGAAAAAGACCTTCACACTACAGAAGATTAGTAAAGTAAACTAACTAGTCTCACATCCTTAACTAGGGCTGAACGATTAATTCGATTCAAATCGACATCGTGGTTTATTAGTTTAATTAAGGCTGCGATTGAAAAAAAGAACTCTAGGTGGCGACAGAAAACCGTTTGTATTAAAATAAATGTTTTCATTGGTCAGTTTTATTTATGGTTGTATTTATTTAAATCCCCCACGTTTGTGATATAATTCTTTATCTATTCTAAGTGTGTTGTGCAGCACTGGGTTTTTTTTCGGTTTTTTTTCCCCAGTTAAAGGTATTTTATTTTAATGAAATCAATATAAGTATCAATCGATTTATCTAATTTTAACTCTGGTCTTTATACTATACAATGCCTTGTGTATGAATATATATATAAAAATTGTTCAGCCCGATCCTTAACTAGGTTAATTTGACTACAATACGTTCCTCATTCACGTCAGAGTCAAACCCAGAGAAATACTTCACATGAGAATCAGTTTATTCATCCATTAGTTCACACAGCTACATGTGTATCATCTCATCGTTTACACATTTTAATCATCACCCAAAAGTTACTCAAGAGGGACCGACTTCTCCAGACACTGCACACAGACACACGTTGGAAGTATTACATTCGCAGGCGGCACATAGAAAACATGTTTACACAGTATGAAGATCTTTCTCAGTCATATCTGTGTATGAAAGAATCTCACATTTGCTCTCAATTATATGGCATTTTCCACAACATGTGTCAGATCTTTTTTTTTCCACTTCAACACTTGTGTGACCAGGTTGGTTTGCCAGATGTTTTAGGCTGTAAACGTTTGTAGGCAGTTGTACACGGATCGTGTACATTCATGACTTTACTGAACATGCACAGAGAATGAGGGGGGACAAGAAAAAAAACCACACACAAAAAAAAGAAACTTAAAGGTATAAGTCATGAGCAGATCCATAAAGAAAAGTGAGAGCAAAGAGACGCATTTACTTCACCAGGACAATTCATGTTAAAGAAAATGATTCATATGAAATGTTATCGGTCAAAATATCGAGTGCAAAAGGCGAACAGCAGATTATCAGGAGCAATGTTTGGGTCAGAACCAAGACAGATAGAAGTGCTTTACATCGGAGGGTTTAGGTGGTTGTTTTTAAGACACTTTGCCCCTGAAGCGGAAGGACTGGTTTATCTGCTGAAGGCCGTTTTGACAACACTGAGACACACACAACAAAGTGTGTAACAAAGACGTTTTTGTTAATGAATCAATGTTTTCAACGCCATCCTGTATATTTCAGGCAGCAGAGAGACAAGTCGCTTTCATGTAATTACTCTTTTGGCAAGTGCCGGCTAGCTTCTACATTTATTAACATCAGACAACACAAACAATTCAGTGGAGCCTTGGCAAAGAATAGAAGACAAGCCCAGTACACAGTGCGTTGGCAGAAACTGTCAATTCTTCATAACAAAGCTAGCAGGAGATGGCAGGGTCGTTGAATGGCATTAGCTGACTGCGTAGAAAAGTGTGAGCTCTAGTCGCAGCGTTGAGATGACGACAACTTCTTGAGAACGTAAGCATATCACACAAGTCGTCCCGAATGCTGGACGTGGAGGGTTATTGTGCAAATAAATAAAAAATGCACCAACATGACAAACTACCGTCCGTGAGTCAAGCATAGATCTGTCCAGGTCTAGCCGTGTGCGTGTTCTCTCCGGTGTGGTGATCCTGGTTCGCCTGTCGGTTTTTGTCATTGGATGTTCGAATGCTAATGTAGTCCTGGATACCAACTTCCATGTTTTTGGCCCTCAAGGCAGCGGTGTGCAGCTTGTCCAGGAAATCTGGCATGCCTGTAGAAAGAACAAAGCATTCGATTCAAGATTATCATCAAAACACTAGATTCTCTACTTCACAGTAAATGCATAATGTACTATCCATGTACAATGTACTATGGTTTTAATAAAAAATGTTTAAGGTAAAAACCTTCCAGAGACTTCTAAGGTCAAATTCCAAACTAAATCAATCCAGCTGCTGCCTCATTACGTACAGTTATAGTTCACATAAAACTTCAATCATTTTCTACTCACTCATGTCCACTGAGGGTTGGGATATTTTTTTTCCCAGAGTAATCTGTTCCTTTTTAGAGTTCTAAGCAAAAATGTATGTTCATTTTAATGTAGCAACTGATGCTCAGTTGTCTTTGTCTTCATCTTTATAGGAAAAGACGCACTTCATTTACTGAAAATAATCCAAACCCTTAGTCGACATGACGGTGAGTAGAAAACAAGTGAAATTTGTTTTTTGGGTGAAAAATCCCTTATAGAAAACCGTTCAACTGCTACAAAGTTTATAAAAAAAACTTACTATTTTGTTTCGAATACGTACACCTGTATTGGTGTTACTTGAAAGTTTGTCTGCGTTTGACTTTTGGATTGAAATTTTTTAATTAAATTATAGATACAACATTTAAAAGACAGATGCCATTATTAAGTGTGCAAAAATATGCAATATGCAAACTCAGCTTTGTAACCTCTTAAAAAAAAGGTGAAGTCTGTTGTTAGAAGTGCAAGAACAGGTGTAAGAATAGTTTCAAGAATAGTTGTCCTATACTTTATAAAATGGAATGGAAATATTTTTCTCTACAAGAAAACAAAACAATTGTTCTCATCCACTTTAATGCATTTACGTATTTTGCACAAAAGAGACGACATTTTTGAAAGAAAATCTCAACTGAAACAACTTTTACACTTATTTTGTTTATGCAACATCTGCTCACCTTCACGGAATAACAGATGAATTAATTTAAACAATATAAACGGACAAAACTTACCACTTGACACCATCCAGCTCACACAGTAGCGAGGGAAGACCGTCTGCGGGTCGTCGCTGTACGTCAGCAGGTAGTCGAATCCATTCTGGAATCAAAGTTAACAAGTGTTAGTTATAGGCCTTCATCCAGTGTTTAGACACCAAAGTCGAACAAACCTCATCGAAAGATTTGTGGGGACGAATGACCATCTTTGACTCGTATGAATGTACTCGGACAAAATCTGGTGTCTCGGGAATTCTCGGATGTTGCACAGCTCTAAAGAGTAAATACATTGATTAAAAAAAAGTTATAATCATTTGTTATACGTTGTAAAATCTCACCTCGACACCAGGATCATCAGATTGTTATCCGTGTCGACATCGTAGCGCCGCATGTACACGTAGTCTCTGGAGTACATGGGATACTGCGAGAGGAAAGTTGGATTAGTCACATGAGGTCAGATTTAATCCTCAAGACTATCTGGATCAAATCATATTATTCGTGGAGTCTTACGGGAAAGCGTGTGGCCCAGTGAACCACCTCAGAGCCCGTGTTCACATCCCTGTCCACCACATCCAGCTTGACCACCAGAGAATCCCACTTCTTCCTGTACTCAGTATCCAACTAGGGGAAAGGTAAGACCAGAGTGAAGGGTGAGCTTAATATAGCTTTGAGGGTGTTCAAAACCCTTTTGTTCTGATGCAAGGACACAGAATAAACAAACGTTGCGCAAGAAGGCAACAGAAATAAATCTTAAGCACAGGTGATAAAACAATCCGTCAGAAGTTGTAACACCTGTTCCTTCAAACATTTAGTCGACAGAAATCTTGATAGTTTAACAATATTTACGGTTACTTTTTTTCCAATATAGTTGATTTGTTTGTATGTTTTTCATCTTAGCATATTCATTATTTAAACTTTACCTGCTGGAATGTTAAAGTTAACTCTATGACAAGATTCCTCATACCTGCACATTTAGGAATTGTCTTGGAGTGACATCGTTGTAAGATCCCAAAACTGTAATGAAATAAAAAAACAAATGTTAAAACAGATCCACTTGTGAAACTGGAAATCCTCTCACGTGCACGCCGACTCACCTCTGTATTGATAAAGGCGGGTGTTGGCAATGGGCCGCTTCCAAACTTTGAAGTTCATTTTGTCAATCACAACTTCCCAGTCAGACTCCATCAGTCCGGACGCTTGTCGAGCCGGTGAAGTCGTGTTTTTTGCCGCTTCCAACGCCTCGAGCTCGAGACCACACCTGCAGAAAGAAAGATTAAAACATACGCTGCCAGTAAAGGAATGTGAAATAAATAAAGTATAAATTCATCTATTTGGCCATCATTGACATTATGAGATTGTACTGTGTTTTTGCTTTATTTGTATGTGATGTATTATGTAAACTGTACTTTTGTTGAGGACTACAGATGGACAGTAGTATTGTCGTAAACCTGGTGCAGCCATCTTTTTAATGTAACTGCACATTTTCCTTTTAAATAAACTGAAATATATCCATCTAGTCCTCATTAAATTAAATATTGTTTGGAAACTTATTGAGATACTTTGTTTATACCAAACATCTGAAATGTTTATGATGGACAGAGTGAAAGTCAAAAGAAAAACATTGTCATCATCATATGATCCGCAGTTTATAGTTCCCGAACTTTATTGTAGTTTTAATGGACCTCTTGAGGAAGTGCTCCCACCTGTGTATTTCTTCGTCGTCGATCTTCTCCTTGTCCCACACGAAGATCCCAGCCATGGCCGCGAACAGTCTCCCGGTCGGGGCGTGCTTGTTCCGCAACCTGCGCCATATGCTGCCCACCAGGGTCCACTTGGTCCGGTCCGAGTACAGGTTCGAGTAGAGCTCCCCGATCTGACAGGACCGTCTCAGGCGCTGACCCGTTACGAAGCCACACTGGTCCATGAGGATCGACCACAAGTCTCTCTTCTTACGTCCTGCTCCCTTAGCTTCAGAAGCTCTTTGCACCCAGGACAGCAGCAGGCCTGGACCCCTGCCCAGCCTGGACAGGAACCCACTACCATCCTTCGCGGAGCGAGCGAACGACATGGACTGAAGTCTGAGGGTCGAGACCCCGAGCTCACAGATGGGTCGTCGAGGGACGGAGCTGAACATGACCGCTGTAGCTCCCAGAACTAGCTTACAACTCGCTGCTCAAAACACTATCTGAAATCAAACCATCAGCCTTTAACAATCTATACCTGCGGAACACTTGGCATCATAAAGTGTGATGTAATAATTCCAACCTGGACGGTCGAGTCCACGTTTTTGAAAGTGTAGCACATTTGACCTCGTCCTCCTCTTCCTTCTCCCCTCGCTCTCACGCCCACACGGAAGTCCCGCCTACCCTATGGTTCGTCGTTGACGTTGATTGGCTGCGCGTCATACATCCTCGCTTTTAATTGATCAGAGCTCTAGTCACTCAAGGTTTAGCGCCGAGGGCAGCAGCATGTGTGTCTGTGTGCTCGAGTCAAGACGAGGCTTCGAGCTTTCATTGGAAGAAACGTCCTGACACTTAGATTTTTTTTTTCGTTAATCAAAAATAATGCTTCTATTTTTAGAAAAAAGTTGCTTAAAAAAAGTTAAACATTTCAATAAAAAAATTAAAACTTTTCAATAAAAAAGCGTATTTTTGTTTTTATCAATTAATAAACGCCGCCCTGCTCTTTGTGGTGACAAACAAAAAACGTTACCGACATTTACTTCGAAATTAAATCTCTTTTGACTAATTTATTAAAAAAAGAGATGAATATTAATGGATAAATAAAGAATAAAATTAAAAAGTGGAATCGCTGCTTATCTTCTTTTCCCTTTGGTCGTTACAATGATTATTATTATTAGTTGTTTATAACTAAACTAACTAAAAAATGTTTTAGTCATTATCATTATTTATTTTATTTTACTCAAGTGCGTTGGACGAAGGTCGCAATGGACTAGTGATTCAACATAACATCCGCCTGATGGCGCTGTTTAGCCACATAGCAAACACGCAGACGTCACAAAAGAGATAGTGTGTTTTAAATTTAAACGTGACATCTGAAAGAAGAATTGAACTTTAGGTCGAATGCTGCATTGTATCACACAAGAAACCAAGTTTCCATGTTCACATAATTCACACGTTTCTTTATTGATCATAGCATAATGACATTGTCTTGTTACTTTGTGTCATTGTAAGTAAATGTACTATGTACAGATAAATATATAAGAATATGTGTAGATGCCTAAAAGTGCACATAATATTTTACCACTATCCATAGATAGATAACACCATTATCTGTAGAAACAAGTGAAATTCATACACCATTGATGCGAGTCTGTAAAAATCTTTGCTACATAACACACGGCTTTTGTTGTCATTGAAAGCCGTGAAACCTTTTATCATGTGACAGACTCACAAGCTCCAGGAGCCTCATCCAATAACAGCACATGCTTCTGCGTTGACGGAAAGTAAACATTTCCAAGCAGTATTCTAATGAGTCCTTGTGAACGTTAACAAATAGTTTTTTTTGCACTGTGTTTACCACCTCTTGTATATTTATATATATTGCATATATAAGTATCTATTTTATGTCCTCTTCTAATTTTTATTAAACCAATTCCGGAATGTCCAAAGCTACAAAAAAAATCCCTTGTATGTATACATTCCATGTATGTGTACTGGCGAATAAAGCTGCTCTTGATTCTTAATTCTTGATATAAAGTAACTTGGTCAATTGAATAAAGAGATTCCATGCAACTAAGTACAAAATACTCAACAGCACACTTATATTTAAGATACTTTTCCCTTACTTTTATAGTGAGAAAACATTAGATTTTCTCTGAAGAGGTTTGGATATATTCACATTATATACTCTCTAGTTTGATCAGGTAAATAATGGCAAATAGGTCTAACATCTTTTATTTCGTTCTAACCTATATATCTTGGTAAATTTAAACATTCCTGTCCTGAATGAACTCCATGCTACAGCTCATGTTACAAGTCAACTTTGAAAAAGTACACAAAGTTCTGGAAGTGGCTTATGTAAACTGAGCCTCACCACGAAGCCCCGAACAGACGTGACTGAAACTCCTCCCAAAAACGTGTTACTTCATAGGTTTATATTTCTCACTTCTTACTCACACTTATTCAAGATCTCCAGTGGAAGCATTTAAATGGCTGTGAAACAAAAGACGGAGTGGAAGCCACAACAGCAATTATGATGGTTTGAGAGTTAGTGTAAAGTATAATTACTGTTTAGGTTGTTTTTGGTTCAACAAGTATTACAAATATAATTTAAATTATTGTTTCGTGTAGTTGAACGCTGATCTGTTTCAATAGCAAGTCAAAACCTTTATTTTTCATTTATTGATTATAGCTAATTACAATTAAAAGAGAAACATAATCCAAACTGATTGCTTATTATTTGTCAACCTATTCAACTTTTTTTTTTAATGTTTTAGTTTTTACGCTTTTTTTTTATTTCATGTGTTTGAGGTAAAGTAGTGTATAAACGCATAGCAAAAAAATTAGACTTGATGCTGAATTTCTTGCTTAAGGTTAAAACACATTTGAATCTTGGTCTTTATTTCAACAACATATTTGTAGATTTTGAAATACTTATGCTTGTGAATATTACCCTGAACCATCTTTATTATTAATGTCTAGCATTTTATTTTTTGATCTGCAATGTTCTGACTACTGAGTTTCACAGAGAAGGAAATATGATGCAAGTCTTTCTCTATTGCAAAGTGTGAATTTCCGAACGTTGTTAGACCTTTAGTTGTATATGTTACAGTCTTTATTTTTCTTTTAGCATTTTTCCCCATCATAGGATGTTCATTTCCTCTAACCTAAGCACACCTATTCTATTCATGTCCTCATATATATCATTCTATTTTTTTTTCTGGTTCCTGTAGTTACATATAGTGGCCTTGTGGTACTGTGGCACAGTGGAACTAAAATAATTCAGAATCAGAAACATTTGTTGTTGTAAACACAACTCAGGAATTGCTTGTGGTGGCAGTACAGAATAAAATAATGAAAAAACATTAAACACAAAATAAGCAACAGTACCAACCAACAAGGCAGCCATTATGCATCATTTATGTTATATTTCAATTATTTCATTTAGATAATGTTGTGTTTAAGCCAACATTATTGATTTATAAATGGTTCCTAACAACTATATGGACCTCCTGCTCATTGTTTACTTTTTGGATTCCACAATATTTACCAACCCCAACCCAGATAAGCGGTAGAAAACTAACAAGAAACTAAATATGTATAATGTGGATATAATAAGACTACATTTTGATTCATTGGTATAACTTTATTCTTTCGACAAATGGGAAATGCGAGTTGGAACAGCAGTTCACAAAAAAATATTAAACGTACATACACATTATTTCACAAAATCCAGTAAACACACTGAAAAAAACTATAAAATATAAATACAATGATAAGCTTTCATCGGACAAGTCTGGAAAAAACCTCCTGACACTTAGATTTGTTTCTAATTCGGTTATCAAAATAATGCTTCTATTTAAAAAAAAGTTGCTTCAATAAAAAAAACAACTAAAACATTTCAATAAAAAAAGGCATCTTTTTTTATATCAACTAATAAACACCGCCCTGCTCTTTGTGTGGACAAACAAAAAAACTTACGCGACATTAACTTCGAAATTTAAATCTCCTTTGACTAACTTATCACACAGTGAGAAAAGATTAATGGATAAATAAAGAATTGAAGAAAAAAAAAGTGGAATCGCTGCTTATCGTCTTTTCCCTGTGGTTGTTACAATGATTATTATTAGTTGTTTATTACTAAACTAACGCTATTTTTTTTATAATTTATTTTATTTTACTAAAGTACAATAACAATAAAGTAAAAATAATAAATAACGTAATGATGAATTTATCAACACAAATTAGCATTACTACAAGACACTAAACAAGATTAGAATAAACTGAAATAAAGAAAAACATTATATTTTTTTAATTAAATATTCTGACCGCAGAAAGCATCGTGTACTTTACCAGACAATTCGTCTAGAAATACTTTATTATCAGTGCATTATATCAGTAGGAAAACAAGGACTTTTGAATGAAGGATAATAACATTAGTCCGGGTCGGGCAGGAGCCGGATGAGGGGGAGGGGGAGGAGCCTCGCGGAGGGCGTGGCCTAACAATAAAGAAATCAACCCCTTTTTCCCCACAACCGGCACCAGCAGGTTCCACACACGCGGGGCTGACGCTCCCCATTCATACAGCTTTTCTGGAACCACTGGACCCCTCACACCAGGAGCGACGCGTGATTCTCCTCCGAGGGACGGACATCTTTGACGGCAGCAACTTGTCAAATAGATCGAGCTGGGAATCTTTCCACCATTATCATCATCATCATCATCAGCCCGCGCTGTCGTAGCCGCTGAGCGCGCGCGCGCTAATTAGCTTTACTAGCTTAACAGCCGCTATTCTCCCGCAGAAGCTCGAGTCCAGAGTGTGGTGAGTGACCTTTCAACTCTCGCCATGACACCAACTGTACGAGACTTTTATTGTGTTCGGGATGTTTGACGTGTGGCTAATGCTACCGTTAGCCTGTGGAAATGCGCACTCACATGATACCCACTGTCCTCTGATGGACACTTTGTTTTAACTCTATTTTTTAAATATTCAAATATTGTTTTTCAGCGGCAGCTGTTGCCACCAGGTTAAAATAAATGTTAAACAAAAGATGGAGCAGAAAGATGTGTAAATGTTTAGTTTTTTTTCTCGGTGAATGTTCGTCATTGAACCCGCATCCGTGCTCGAGTTCCCCTAAATGTAGTCACATCCGGTTGCGTTGTTTTGTCGAGAAAAACTACGCAACACGGAAGACAGTCGTTTGTCGAATCACGCATTTTAATGGTCGCGGATACAATGAGGAGAAGCTTAAAATGATTAAAAGAAAATACTTTTATTATGGGCTGGAGAGTCGTCACGTGAACAAACGGGAAGTCGCTCGTGCGTTCAATGAATGGATGACGAGATGGAGAGCACCTACCGTAATGTGTCGTTTAGACACGCACTCTTGAAATAAGCATGCGAAACACTCCAGAGAAGCAACACGTTATCTATATTTATATATATTTTCTTAGAATAAATGCCGCATAATGGATCGAATAACTTGTCCGGCGACGCTAAAAAAAAAAAAAAAATGTCAAAGGACGATTGTGTCAACAAATGATTCGCCTGAAGGGCATGAACACAAACTGGGTCTTCTTGGAATCAAATATGCAGCTGAAAGATAAAGGCTTAAATTGCTTCAGTTTCAAAAGAGCCAGACAAACCTGTCTTTTTTTTTGTTTCTTGCCGGACTGAGACAACTGCATTTTTTTTAAAACTTGCTTTTCAACATTATAGGTCATTTCTATGTATTGGAGAAAACATTTGCGTTGTTTAAACCCAACCCTACAAATGTTCTGTTATCCCAACACCATCATTGAGTTCTTGTGACGCATGTAAAGGGAACTACTGCATGTTTTATAGCTGAGCTACCTAATGAATATAACCAATGTTATTACTAAGAATGACATGGTAACTTTTGTTACCGTGTATTTTCTATTCATCAGTCTAAGAAGAATACAATGCAGAATTTGAATAATAAATCTCTCACTCTTGGTAAACTAAAATAAACCTGCTATTTCTTGTTTCTTTCGTGTGTTTTTTTTTTAAATAATCGCGGTTTCCTCTTTTTTTTTCTCTCCAGGATGTATACCTGCTCACCTGCAGTTACATTTACACAATGGCCCGCTCCTCACATTGCGTGATCTCCCAGCAACAGAGAAACATCAACAGTTGTATAATTACAGGATAACAATAAGCCCCCCTTGTTTACCCCTTTATCGTTGTCTTGTACAACCCTTTTAATTTGCACTGCTAACTCCTGTTTTAAACGGGTGATCCACAATACGTATTTATTTATTTTCTGCTAGCATCTATTTAGATCTAACATAATTTAATCAGCTCACCTGTAAGATTGTGAAGGAATTAGCTTAATCCCCACACGCAAAAATGGTTTCTCTGGCAACCGCAAGTTCGGTCATACTAGCCACGACGCTGGCTACCACCACTGCAGCGACCAGCACTCACATGACTGAGTACATGTGGTTACTGATCGTGGGCTTCATCATCGCCTTCATCTTGGCCTTTTCCGTCGGCGCCAACGATGTTGCCAATTCTTTTGGCACGGCCGTTGGTTCCGGGGTGGTCACGTTACGGCAGGCGTGTATTCTGGCCACGATATTTGAGACGCTGGGCTCCGTGCTTCTCGGAGCCAAAGTGAGCGAAACCATCCGGAAGGGCATCATCGACGTGGGCATGTATGCCAACGGTTCGGAGCACGTGTTGATGGCTGGATCCGTCAGTGCCATGGTTGGTGAGTATCATCAGCCCCTTTTAGTCCAGCACAGATTTCAAATGGCCTTTACACATTTGCTTTCAATAGTACACCACTACATTGATCAAATCACTCTGAAACTGCAGACATTAATGTTGTTTCTAATGAATTATTTTACTTGACTTTAGGCTCGGCGGTGTGGCAGCTGGCTGCCTCCTTCCTCAAGCTGCCAATCTCTGGAACACACTGTATTGTTGGTGCTACTATCGGATTCTCTTTGGTCGCGAACGCACAACGGGGGGTCAGGTGGTTGGAACTTCTCCGTATTGGTGAGTCCTGTTTTCTCGCTGTGGTCCCACTGTTCACTTTGTTTGGTGTAATCTGTTCACTCATTATGATGATTAAAAAGACAGACGTACACCAGCGATCTGCAGTAAACCAGGTCCATCTAGGTTCAGTCACTGGATCCAAAATGCATTACAAGTTAGATAAATAATTATAATGTACAGTTTAGATATTTGTTTATTCAAATGTGTTGTTACACAAAGTACTTTCAAGGTTAAGGTGACCTTTTGAGAATCGACTTGAACAACACGGTCTCAAAGCAAACGCATACAGTAACAAAGTAAACATCATATGACTCACTGATCAAACCTGACACCTGTCTTGTTTTTTTGTTTAGCTGATGGAAATTACACTTTTGTCAGATTTTTATAAGGCTTATCTTAAAAAGTAGATGGAAATGGCTATTTGTTAGGGTTTGATAATGGATCATTGAAACGTCATAACAAATACTTTTTTAAATAAACGTTTTAATGATTTGAGCGCTATACCTAATTTACAATGGTTCTTATCTTTCACCCAACAATGGCTAGATAAGGCTTCCCATAAAACAAATGTACCCTTTTAAAATGACACTATCAGCAGCGATGCTAACAACTGTGTTCTTTTTCATTTGCAGTTGCTTCCTGGTTCCTCAGTCCTCTTCTGTCGGGCATTATGTCTGCCATTGTTTTCTACATTGTCCGTGTGTTCATTTTGCATAAGGTAAGCTCTTTTTTTTAAAATTGAAAATCATGTTGGATGTATTCAATTATGGTGTGCTATTTATGAAACACAGTTTTCTCTCTGACTGGATCATACCAAAAATGTCTTTTACATCCTAAATCCTAGATAATGATTTTCCTGATTTTCTTCTTTTTTTCCCCCCTTTTCTGCAGAAAGACCCTGTTCCAAATGGACTCAGGGCCTTGCCCGTCTTCTATGCTATAACCATGGGAATCAACCTGTTCTCCATCATGTTCACAGGGGCTCCAAGTGAGTTTTTGTTCTTGTCACTTCCATGTGCGAGCTTGGCCACAACCACAAGCCTAAAATAAACCGCTCCCTCAGACAGCCAACAATGCCCATTTCAGACCTAAACGGACTGTTTACTTTTGACAGAAGATGTGTTTATTCTAACCTGTTTTTGGGGCACTTTTGCCGTGCGGTCCAATGCGGGTCATGGCTGACACTTAATTTTGTCTAGAGGAGCACAACAGGGATGGAAATAGGATTCCACTTAACCCCCTGAATGTCTGTGGCTGACACGAGAGACAAACAAAAGAGAAGTAACATGTTTTTCTCTCTCGGATTGTGGTTATTTTAAGGCTCTAAAAAAAAAAGTCGCACTCAAATGGTTTGCATATTTTTGTTGGCCTTTCAAGGACAAGCAACACTTATTAAACGAGCGACCTTCGCTCCTTTTTGTTTTCTTCTCTCTACAGGGCCTAAGTGTTCAAGATGTTAGCTGGCCTGGGCCGTTCAAAAAGGCGGCTACAGGCCAGAGTATGCCCAGATATGGTGCGCTGATGTGTGCAGGCACATCATCACACTCAAAGAGGAGATCGCTCGCTGCTGCAGCATAGTCCTGTTAACTCAGGGACATTCTGTACAGTCGTGTGAAGTCTGGCACAGCCAGTCATACGGTACATGGGGACCTGTACTTGGGTGCCTCCGTTATTTCTCAAGGTGCCGTTACACTTTTAAAGACTAGTTAAATGACACGAAAATACTGTTCACACATTATGAAACCTTTTGGATTATTTAAAAATGATTAACTTTCCTTCACACTGTGCAAGTGCTCAACTTGTCGTTTAAACATCAACTCACTGATGCAGTTTTTGTCCGTTGAAACACAATCCTGTGTTTTTAGAGGATATCACGGCAGTGCTACTGGACACCACCTATGAAATGGCACATTCCCAAACCCAGTACCCAATATATCTGCGCCAGAGAGGTGAAGGTCGGCAAGTGTTAAATTAATGGGGTTCAACAACCGAGGGTCAGCTTTTTAACCGCGGAGCTTGATGTCGCTCGAGTTATTCACACCTTGTGAATCGGTCTGTTGCCTCAGTCGTCATTGAGTGAAGGTAGCTGTAAAATTATATTTGTATTTACCTTTGGCTGATTTACAACCAGACCGCGTAGCACACTTGTTCCTTTAAGTATATTTCCATAGCAACTTATACGCACACAAGTCAATGTTTGTTGTCATTGATCACACAAACCCATTAAAGTGATAGTTCACCCAAAATTAGAATTTCACTCATTTTCTTCTCACCCTCGTGTCTAATAATTTTAATCCGTTTCTTTTTAATTATAGCAATCCAAATGTCATTGAATGCATCATTCTTGACAGAAAGGCATGCATGGATGATTTATTATAAATGAGTAATAGTTCCATCAATCATCTTGTATAAATATAAAAAAAAAAATCATTATGAAATTACATTTAAAAAAAACATGATATATTTGTCATTGCCTGATAGACGTCCTAGTGATTTCTCTTCGTAGCTTTCCATTATGGAACATTTTAACCTTTCTCCAATGTTGTATATTTAACATGGCGTCTGTGCTGGAACGACTTCTTGTTCCTATAATCACTTTTATGAGGTGTGGATGCAAGAAGGCGGCACACATAATGAGCGGGCACAAACCAGACGGATTTCAGGGAATGTTTACCACGACTTTCAATTCTTTCTCTACTTCTTCTTTCCTCAAAGTGCGATCTTAGTTGCACTCTCAACCCCCCCACCAGCTTCAGTGTTAGACCTCTGACCTGGACCCACCACACCTGTTTAAGAACATCTTGCCAAGCTAGAACTGGTATATTCCAGTGTCGAAAAGAAGGCTCAGCTGTTGATCACCTTGTGGTTTTTCCTCCTCTGCGTTTCCTGTCCTGGAGGGCGCGTGCCTCTGTTGCATAACTAAACAAACGGCAGTGATTCGCAGTCTCATGCTGCATCGTGACTCTGGAGCGAGGACAACTGGTGGTTGAGAAGCACCGAGCGCCTAACCTTGGCCGCCTTTTTTTTATTTTATCTCTTATTTTGTGTTCTCCAAGGCTTTGGCCACTTGAGCAAAGATAGAGCTGGAATTTTCTTTTTGTTTTCTTCACACTGTACTGCTGACTTGCATTCCTCTCACGGTGTGACAACGACGACTGCTCCCCCAGGGGCGACCTCAGGAGGAGGGTTTTCTGCCAGCATGCGGCACATTACGGTGTTCCCTGCTGCAGAGGCTTTACTGCAGTCTTGACGTCCACATCTCTCCACCTCTACTGATAACTGCTTTGTTTCCTACTCATTTCTTCCCTCACAAAGTCACTTTTCCTTTTATGGAACTCTTTGTTGGTGTGCAGTTGTTGGTATAAGCACGCGGAGGTCATGGTGACACGGCTTCTTTGCTTGGTTGCATAACCACTTTAAAGAGTACAAACCCTTTGATGGGTCGTCTCCATGACGAGGAGCCACATTAGACCGTTTTTTTTTTTAATCTAATGATAAAAGATTAAATATGTGATCTTTTATATTATTGGAAAACTGCAAATTATTAAATCATGTTGACCTTTTGCTCTGAGGATCAGAATCTACTGATGGTTCCTCGCACACGGTTCAGGACCAGAGGAGAGAAATCCTTCCAGACTGTTGCTCCTAAGCTTTGGAACGATCTTCCTCTCCCTTTGTGTTTGATGATCTACTGACTCCTTCAAGAAACATCTTAAGACATTCTTATTTGTGCAGACTTTTCCTTGATTATCTGGAACTCCTGTGTTGTTCTCAGTGTTATCTTGACCTTTAAAGTATATATTGTATTGTTTTGATCGTTCAAGTGCTTTGTGACCCTGGTCTGGAAAAGCGCTTTATAAATTACTTAATTACCCTTTTGTATACTTTAATATGACAATGAAAAACACATTCAGGCTTTATTTATGAATGTCAATATACTATATAGTCTGATAAATGTAGACTGTCTTTTAGAAATTGGACCTTAATTAAATCCTAGTTGCAACTGTCCCCGGATTGATATTATAATGGTTTAAATGACGTACTATACTTCTAAATTCACTCATGTTGTGTCAGTGAAGCTATTGTTGTCCGGGTGGCTCGGGCTGCCTTGTTTATTAAATCTGCTTCTCCATTTCCTTTTGTGCGTCTGTCTCCCTGCGGCCCTGCCTCCATCAGTGCTTGGATTCGACAAAGTTCCATGGTGGGGAATCTTGCTCATCTCGCTGGGATGTTCGGTCCTCACCGCCTTGATCGTCTGGTTCATCGTCTGTCCGCGGCTCAAGAAGAAGATCGAGAGTAAGTATTTTGACAAGATTCTTTTTACACATGTAACTGCATATTCATGTGTATCGTAGCAAAGTTCCTCGAACAGCAGTTCAACTCCAACACAAAGTTAGTTTTGGGCACTAACTACCACTAATTCAGAATGAACTCCCATGATGCCTTTGTATTTCAATAAATTCCACAGTGCTATGTCAACTCATGGACGGCTGCGATAGGTTGACTTGGCGGCAAAGCATTATGAGAGTGTTCGGGCAGTTAATTTGCCACTATTTCAAATATTAATTTTCAGAATGTAACCCCAGTAATGAAATGGAGACTGTAGTTTGGATCCAGACGCCAATGAAGTGTAAATATACTGGGACCAGATTTCTGAATGACCTGGTGCAGAAGAACCAGTACCTGAAACTGTAACTATACCTGACAGTCGGTCCCACGTCAGACATGAAGGGAGAATTGGGTCGTGGTGATCCACTAATTGGTTTTCAACTCGTGAGACAAAATTAACCCTCGTGTGACTGACTTGGATCCTGACATAGCGTTTTAAGTCGACTGACTGACGGAACAGTCACTACAGGCTGACGACGTTATCTCGGTGCTTAGAACGCCGCTAGGATAATATTTGAATCATGTTAAAGATGTTCAAAAAGGAGGCTAAGAGTCTACCTATCAGTTCAGTCATCATTGTTTTACTGTGTTCTTTGTCAGGGTGAAACCATTATCTGATCCTGAGACAAAAGGTTCTGTTTCTCTTTACACAGCAGTTGCATAATCGCTTTCACTTCTCGGCACTTCTCAAGAAACTCGTATCATGTGTTGGTGTTTCTCTGCAGTAGAAATTTCTCATTCTAAACTCCTCCCTTCCTCCCCACCAGGAGATCAAAAGTCGTCCAGTCCTTCAGAAAGCCCCCTGATGGAGCAGAAGACGGCACACTGTCCGATCCTGAAGCAGACCGCGTCGGAATCTGCTGCCGTTGGCCAGGATTCCTCAGACCAGGCCCTGGACGCCCCTGAGCAGCGCAGGGTGGCGTTTGACATCGGAGACGACGATGATGGGGAGAATGTAAAGGAGCGCAAAGTGGCGTTTGACATTGGAGATTCCGATGATGCAGATGACTGCGATACAAATGGCTGTGAGTATGACATGAACGTGGTGTAGACGCAGTGGTATATATATTCACACGCATGAATGCCTCCTTAATGTCGGGATTAAAAAACATTTTTATTGAATTTCTGGTAATATTGCATGTAATAAAACGCGCCCATTACCAAAGTTAGAAGGCAAATAAACCATGAATGAACGGTAAATTCCTTGTACAAAAATGTAGAGGTAAATGAAGTGTATATTTCCCGATACAATGAGCCCCTTTCTTCTTGACGCCTATAGCAAACACCTGGTACATTTTAATTAAAGTGTGTATTGTTTCTGGTGTGATGCCAATTTACATTCGCCACTTGTATTGCAATATATTGGGGAGGAGTTTGATGATTGTTTGAGCTTTTTGACTTTCTTTTATTTCTCCAAAATGTCATTTTCCTCCATTTTTTTTCCCCCGAACCCTTCTAATCGCAACGTTTCTCTCCACAGTACCAAAACCGTCAAACAATCAAGTCCAGGAAAACGGCCAGCAGAGCAACGTTTCTACCAATCAAGTTGCGTTCAAACACCAGGACCAGTTCAACAATCGACCGGCACAACCGCCCAGTAACGGCTACAGCACATATCACACGGTTCACAAGGACTCGGGTCTTTACAAGGACCTGCTGCACAAGCTTCACCTGGCCAAGGTCGGCGACTGCATGGGCGAGGCGGGCGACCGGCCGATCCGGCGGAACAACAGCTACACCTCGTACACCATGGCCATCATCGGCATGCACGCCGACTTCAAGCAGAAAGACGGCGGGCTCCGTTCGAGCGAGGAAGGCGAGAAGGCATCGGGACCTTCTCAGGAGAGGAAGCGAGTGCGCATGGACAGTTACACCAGCTACTGCAACGCTCTGGCCGACCAGACGACGCCCGACGGTGCCGCCGGCGACAGCGACACCAGCCTGGACATTTGCGACGACAACCCGGGAAGCAGCCGAAGTTCCCTAGAAGAAGACGGGCTCGAGGAGGACAAACCGGAAGTGTCCACTCTTTTCCAGTTCCTGCAGATTCTCACGGCTTGTTTCGGATCGTTCGCTCATGGAGGGAACGACGTCAGGTACGAGACGAGGCGCTTTGATTTGTGGTTTTTTGAGGCGTTTATCCAACATATGTGGTTCTGTGCAGCAATGCCATCGGACCTCTGGTCGCTCTGTGGCTCATCTACACTAGCAACAGCGTGTCGTCCACCGCGGACACGCCCATCTGGCTGCTGCTGTACGGCGGAGTGGGAATCTGTGCCGGACTGTGGGTGTGGGGCCGCAGAGTTATCCAGACTATGGGCAAAGACCTCACTCCCATCACCCCCTCGAGGTAAATCCACCAGACGAGTCGCAACAAACGACCACATCCTAGCGTCTACTTGGCTCTCCCTCACTTTCTCATTTGGGTCCCTGCAGTGGTTTCAGCATCGAGCTGGCGTCTGCCGTGACTGTCGTCATGGCGTCCAACATCGGTCTGCCTGTCTCCACCACCCACTGCAAGGTAAGCGGGTCAGACGCTGTGGTTTGGGGATTTGACTCAGACATGGGAGGAGGCTTTGTAGTCTGGGGGTGTCAACAGGAAATGAGTCTGGAGGTTTGTGCTGGCGAATCCTAAAAATAAAGAGCAGCTGCCCTTTAATGGCTTACATCATGGTTTATTCTGTAATGAAATGACAATTATCTTTCACTGTGTTTGATAATTTACTTATTTTATTCTCTTTATAAATCCGTATTGACGTGTTTTCGTGCTACAAATACAGAGGAACTCTCCAGGATCCGTTTAACTTTAATGCCAGTTTTTCAAAACAACATCACCCTGATCCAGATACTGTTTTAGGAACATGTTTTTAGGAACAAATTTGGACCACCAGTGATCTAAATGGAACAATGTACTACCAAAATAAAGGTTTCCCTTTATTTAGAGACGGAATAAATAGAAGGATAGTTGTTTTCTCTGCTTTCTATCAATTTATTCCATATATCTACTTATTTTATCATCACTCATCTGAGCCACAACTAAATACAAATGTACACAAACGAATACTCTGTGGATAATGTCTTATCTCTGTAAGAGAGACATGTTTTTTTATAATTAACAAACGTGATGAGGAACAAAAATGTTAATTATCATTTTGTTTTGATTCATCTCTGGGGATTTAAACATTTTACATGATCATTTTTAATGTATTTTACAATATTTAAAAGCTAATTTGTAGTTTGTATCCACTGTATCTACTTCACCACCGAAACAGTTGAACAAATAAAGTAAAAAAAAAAAAAAGGATCAATTTGAATATGAGCTACAGTTCCTTCCTGAAATCTTACGTATATGCTTTTGGATCAAATGCAGATCCAGCTGAATATTTGATCCAGATTCAAACCTTCATGTGATCAGATTCACTTTGAACGACTGACCTGTACAATTGAAGTTTGTGACCATGAACTGCTGAAATGTTTGCAGGTGGGGTCCGTGGTGGCGGTCGGATGGCTGCGCTCCAGGAAGGCGGTCGACTGGCGTCTGTTCAGGAACATCTTCATGGCCTGGTTCGTGACGGTTCCCATCTCTGGGCTGATCAGCGCCGGCATCATGGCCATCTTCATCTATGGCATCTTTGAGAGGCCGTGAGTCAGAAGGTGTGTCCCAACCGGAGGAGGGGTGTGTGTGGGGGGGGCTGGTGAGAGAAAAGACAGGGTCCACTTCCTCCTCGAGCAAAGGCCACGAGGGGGGAACACATGACGGGACACGAGACATGTGCCCGCCGTTCCTAACTGACTCATCCAGATCCCAGATTGTTCAGTTTGTCCTACTTTGGGGCCACAACTTTAAGAAGTTATAACTCAATACGCTGTTTTTCATATCATGACTGATTTAGTTTTTACACCACCCTTTTTTTTTTATTTTACTTTTTTTTTTTTCTACTTTGCGACTATGTGATACAAATCATTACCATTTTGACTGTGTATACATTAAAATGCAGTATTAGTTTTCCTGCTGATGTGACTTTGCATCTGCACTTCCTTCGGTTTTTTTTTTAGATTCAGCAAGATTTGGGTGTGTTTTTCTTTCCGTTAAACCATTTATTTTATTTGCATCTCATTCCACTTCATATCTTGACCCCATTTTTTTCCCCCGCCCCCCCATTCTTGACCGTTAGCTTCCAATGATATCCAGGCAGGCTTAAGAAAACGTCATATTTAACGTCAAGCTATCAACACTACTACAGACTGAATATCCGAGTCAAACACCTCGATTTCGGCGTCATAGCAGAATCTCGGTTTACTGACTTGATCTATCATCTCATCTTTGGGCTCTGTGTCTTAGAACGGCTCGGAGCCGAAAGTTAAGTACTTGAATTTTAGTAGAATAAAATAATGTTTTGCTGGTAAAATATTTGCTCATGACCTTACATTTCCTGTTTAAACTTGATTGCATCATTTTTGATGGTTAGATGCTTTAGGATTCTTCAGCCTTTGCTTTTTAAGTCTCCTTGAATAATCCACATCCTAAAATTCTTCTCTTTTTTTTTTTACCACGTTTTTTTTTAGCTTGATCTAAATAAAGGTTATTATGGGAGATTTTCGTGGTTTGGTTTTGAGATGACCTTCGTTGCGTTCCACCTGTGAGTGGTTCTCTGGCTGCAGTCCTTTGATGCGTTTCTCAACCGTAGATGCTGTAGTTGCCTTAATTGTGTTTATTTTCCCTTTAGGTACCAAAGATTATTATTTTTATTTTTTAAAATGCACAACAAAAATTGGTGGATGAAAAAAAACAAAAAAGGAAAATAAAAAATGGAAAACAATTTGTTGTGTTTGAGTCTATTTGCGTCCTGTTTTGTAAACCGCATATAAGCAATAAACCAGCTTTAAACTATATTACTCACCAAGTAACAGTTTTACGTTTTATTTAAACTAAATACTAATAATAATGATAAAAATGTTCTGCTTAGTTAGCCTGTTAGCTTAGCCGTTAGCTTGTTGCTAAACAAGGCTTTTCTTGATTTTTCTGGAACTCCTGTTGTGTTATCAGTTTTATCTTGACCTTTAAAGTATATATTTTATTGAATATTGTTTTGACTGTTCAAGCGCTTTGTGACCCTGGTCTGGAAAAGCGCTATACAACTAAAAATTACTTACTTACTCATGTTCAACCGTGATGTTTATGCTATAAGATCCTCATCGATTAACAATACAAGTGATATATTTACCTTTTATGATCGTATTGAAAGTACAATTGACGTCTTGTCGAAGTATTCCTTAAAATAGGTTTGCTAGGTTACTTGAACCCAAATTTAAACGCATATTAAATATAAATACAAAATTACTATTTTGATTTAGTACTCGGCTTATTTGTCACATGATGAAATAAAACGTTTAATTTGTTATCTAAATAATTATGAGCTTTGTAAGGGATTTATTCATGATAATGTTGCTTTAAAATGTATATATTTAATTGTCGTTCTTCAAACTATAATGAAAACATCAGAAACTCCTAAAAATGTTGAAATTGCTTTCGATCTTTATTTGCTCAGTTTTAATATTGAAACATTTTTATTGAGGGTAAAACATGACAGGAACGTGGAGCAATATTGTCAACCTTTTGTTTTTCTGCAACAAACCGCGACGGAGACAAAGGTCTGAGGCAGACGACCAGAGTTCTTTTATTAACAGGAAGTTATGACAGTGTGCGACGGTGGATCGGAGGATCTGCTGACTTCTCTCACTCCAGTACATCTGTGGTGGACGCACACAGGAATTCTTTTACGCCAGCTTTACAACACAAACACCACAATTCAGTAGTTTTCCAGAGCTCATGGTGTGACGCGCGTGACTCACTGCTGCTCATGTCAACTTCTCAATTTGACCAGAAACCACCATTTTGTTATTTAGTTTATTTATAAACGTATTGTTGACGTCTCTGTGACATAATGTCTGTGAGTCAGAGTTGGTTTACTCAACATCTGCGGGTAAAACTGAACTGAATGAATTCAAAAAGTTTATTAAATATCCATTATATCGGTGGGATTTAAGGTGATTTAAAAAAGGTTTTTGGTAAAAATTTGATTTCATGTTGAGGTCAACTAGTTTGTTTAACATCTCAATTGAAGATTGAAAATTATATTAGACAGTTTCTTAAAACAATTTATTCACCTAAAACACTTTGTCATCACACAAGTGTCTAAAGTCAAATATGTTTAACGGATGTTGTTTTTTTTTATTTAACAAGTAAACATAAAGAAATGTTTTGTAAATTAGTTTGGAAGAAAAAGTGCCATAAAGAGGATGTTTTATACCAGCTGTTGTAAAAATGTTAATTGTAGAACAATGATAAAATGAAGATAAAATCTTGTTTAACATAACCACGCCCACCCTGCTGTGATTGGTTAAACATTGCGGATTGTCACAGCATGTCATAAATCCTAAAAGTATCCACCTCCAAGGACTTGTTGTATAAACAAAGGGGTTGATTACAGCTGGCTGGAGGAGTGAAGACCATTATAACCTCATAATGGACTGTAATGCTCTCGTAACCTCTCGTTCGCCAAGATTTCAGACGGGGGGAGAACTTTAAATAGTAGTAAAATGAAATATATGAAATATGAATTAGCTTCATAATTATTTAGAAGAAACCGAAAAAAGAGAAAAACGTTATTTTGGATGAAATTCATTCTTACTTTTGAATGTACAACCCTCTTAACTGTCCAAAAAGATTTATTTTATCCGTTTTTCTAAAAAATCTTTCTTTTTTTTCTTTTTTAAAAAGTATTTTATCTTTTTCATATTTAAATGTCGAAATAATGCATTCTGAGGCACAGTGAGAATGTTTAAATCTATCTGTCATTTCTTTTGCTTGATGGATTTCCTTTTTTGCCTAAAACCTACATTTAAAGTAGATCCTGCACACAATGAATTGGTGATTTCTTTGTTCACATGTTCAACCTTAACATTTTAACACTCATCCTGCTCGATGACCAGTCTGTGCGGTCAGCAGTTCATAGTTTCGATTCTGTGTTTGTCAAACAAGTTCTTCTTTCCACAAATTTGAGTATTCACTGTTATTCTATAATACAAATCTTCTAAAAAGGATTTTTTTTAAATCCGTCTCTTTTAACATCGACCGTCTCTCCCTATTTTTAGATGAGAGCGTCTTAAAAATAACCAGAATCAGACGACAACATCCATCTCAATAAGCACCAGGGGCTGACATTCCTGCGCGCCCTGGATTTTTGTCCTGGATTTCTGTCTGCACACAAGATGAACTGCGACCACGTAAACAAACTCCACGCAGACAGTAAAGTGAGATTATGTCGAGACTGCGGTCGCCGCGTTCTTGTTTTGACACTAGAAATAAAACACATAATTGCATCTGAGGTGTTTAAATGTTGTGTTTGCACTGTGGCCTGTGAAGAGTGTGTGTGTGTGTGTGTGTGTCGTCAGGCCTGAGCAGGTTCTTCACATGTGTGACGTCAGACCTCCCACTTATTTATCACTGTTTCTTTCCACATGTGGTTCCGACTCACCTTCCACACTGACGCTGTCCTCACGCACCTCCACTGCGGACACAAGACATGCGTGAGGCGCAGTCACAGGACACTCAATGTTACATAAGAGAAGATTTTACCCAAACTGATCACCGTGACGTCCTCGTGGTGCTCTGAGCCGTGAAGAAGAAGAGAGTCAAATCACTGAGGTCTTCAACAAAACTCTTGACATCACTGACAAACTCAACAGACACATGAGGAAAACTACTTATTAATATATATATGTGGCATCAGAATCAGGGGTAATTTAACATTTGAAATGTAGGTTTCAACATTTTTTTTTTATTGAAAAGTCGTTTTTTTAAAGCATTGATTTATTTTGAACTCATTTAATTCAATAACTTCGATGTTGAAAAGTTTTTTTTATTTTTTTATTGGATAATCGAATAAAAAGATTTGAATTTTTTTTTTTAATTGATGGTTATTATATTTACACCTAGAGTTCAATATTCTCATTCCAATTATTTAAAAATAAACATTTCTAAAGTTAATTTATATTTTATTTGTACAAGTTCAATATACAATTGTAGGATAATAGTGTGGCTAAAGGTCCGATCAAGAAGTCTGTCTGGAGTTACCATCATTTTTATATTAAATTAAAAGAATATCAATTTTAAAATAGCTTTTTTTTGGGGGGGGGATTTTGGAATAATTAAATAATAATAAATAGATAAAATCCTCTTTTCAATATACAAATGATTGCATTGGATTATTCCATAAACACAAATTGAACCTTTATATATATATAAAAATTGGATTATATAATCATGTAATGATTCAAGAAAATAATTGAATGTGTAAACAAACAACAACATTTCAATGAAAAAACACATAATAATAAATATATAATTCCATAAATAATGCGTACAAAAAACTAAAAAGACAAAAGAAAAATAGTTATTTCTAAATAAATTGGGATGTTATAAATGCCTCGATTGATGCAGTTTTCAATGTTAGAACAGAAGTGAAAAGGATAAAGTGAGTCACTGTGTGATGCCTCAAACGTATTGAGTTTATTATGTAACTTACCACGTCTCTGTCTTCCTGAGCGAAAAAATAAATAAAACACTTTTAAGCATTTTCCTTCATTCCGACTTTTTTGAAGTGAACAAAGTGCTCACCGTCTACCTCCTCGGATGACTGGGACTCTGCGACCAAAGTAGAGACAACGTTAAAATCCTCACTTGGGAAGTGAAACCTGTGAAACACTGGCCTCTACAGGCTGAAAAGTGCAACTGCAACCGCCCTACTCACCCTGTGAGGTGACGTCAGCGGCCGCGCCCCTCGCTGTCAGAGGAGGATTCACAGTCATGTAACATTGTTTGACATTGACAGAGGTCACGAAGGGTCACTTGTCTCTCACCTGTAGTCTCCGCCTCCACAGCCACGCGCTCCTCCACTGAAACGGTTTTAACATTATTGGTGAAATCTGATGAGGCGATGACGTCAGCTCTTCTCGCATTTTTATTGCATTTACATTTAGTTTCTGCATCTATATTTAAACAGTAAAAGCAGATTATATCATAAGAGCCCACTGCTAATCTGGATTATGATTTGAGGCATCCTTAAAGTCTTCAGGGATCCTAGTAATACACTTAGTTTCTTATTATAAATAATACATACAAATTCAAATTTCAGATCAGGTTTTCATATCTAGTGTCCGATAAAATGTTTGAATAAAAACATTTAAATCAAACAAATAATGATAAATAATGAATAATTAAGACTATCATACATCCCTTGACCAACACTTTATTAAGTAGAGTGTAGTTTTTGAAATAACAACAATACATTGGGACTATAGATTGTAAATACACTTAAAAAAAATGTTACATTTTTAGATATTTGTATTAGGAACACTACAATTCTAAAAAAAAACACCTGAATTTAATTTAATCAAATTTTGGCTACAAGTATAAATGAGTGAAGTGTGTCCCACTGGTGTGTATCGAGTGTGTGTTTGTGCGACTGACCAGCTGCTTCCTGAGCCGCCTCTGTGGGGGTCAACAAGAGAGTTTCGTTAAAGCCGTCGTCTCGGGTTCGACCCGGAGAAGATCTTTCTCACCCAGGGTGCGTCCGTGTTCTCGCTGCTCTTCGGTGACTGCAGTTAAAACGGACAAAAGTGATCGTCTGGTTTCGTGTGACAGAGTGTGTTGTTGTTGTTATCGGCGACTCACCGTTCATCTGAGCCACTTCCACTTTCTGAGCCGCTTCAAACTCCAGCTGGTCTGAAGAACACGACACAGACTCGGTGAAGTCGATCCACGATAAAGATTATTATTTATGTCAAATAAATAGTCTAAATAATTCCAAAATCAAAGAGACGTTTTACCTATTTTCTTCAGCTCATTCAACCCATCTACAAGAAAAAAACATCTTATTATTATATTTGATCAAATATCATTTCAGCTCTTGTTCTCACCGTGTTTCTGAACCACCTCTTCCTTCTCGACGGAATCCAGAGATGCAGAGCGAGCTGCAAGTCATGAATAAACATATCTCCATGTCAAGGTCAACTGACTCCAGTAAGTACAAGTGTGGATCTTCTTACCGCACTGAACGGCTGCCAGAGCCAAGAAAGCAAACACTGGAACCAGATACTTCATCTTTGCTGCGAGAGTTTCTTCCAGTACTTGACCGGGATGCGTCTCTTCACGGCCTCTTTATAGCTGACATCACATGTTTCCGGCGGCATCTGGTGCCATCGCGCCTCGCTACCTGAGAGCACAGCTGGACACCACATCAGCCCACAGACCAGGCTTTGTCTCAGGCTTCAATGTCAGCCGTTGTTCTGGCGTCTCGTCACATGGGCCGTTGTTTTGGGTGAATCTTTGTTTGTTTGAGTAAGAAGGAGCTTCCACGACTCACAACAAAGTCTGAGTCCAGTTAAGAATGCTTCTGTGTTGAGAGAGAAATGGACAGGTGTGTGTGTGTGTGTGTGTGCAGGGATGGATGTTGACTTAAAGATGAATAAAGAGACTTAAATAATGAAGTTAGCAAGCAAATACTAATATGATTTAAATAAAGGACTAAAAAGAAATTACTAATTGATGAATCAACAAGAAGGACAAAAATCAAATCTTAAAATATACTTTTTAATGTCAAATGTATATTGTTAAAACTTCCAATTTATTATTTTATTATTATTAGTTGTTAATTGGCAACTATCTGTTTAAAATTCAAGTATTATACATAGTTTGTTTGAATTTTAACACCTGATATCCAATTCTGATTTAAAAATAATGGATGCACAAGCATTTTTTGTCATAGAAATCACTTTATCGTGACGGTTACCATTTGCATATCTATTCGAGTCAATTCAGATAACAGATAACAAGATATTTCGTGTTTTTATTTTATTTATTCAAGTGCACATTTCATCAAAAGTCAAATCATTTCTAAAAATATTAGGAAGGTAGTCAAGTTAAAAAAGAAAGAAATGCTTACAAAGATGACCCACAATTTCGAAACATATTTCATAAAATCAGGGATTTTATTAACTTAACAAAATTTAAAAAAAAGAGACATACAGTAAACTTGCACGACAACGACATGGAAACAGTGCTTGATGAAAAAAAGTTTAAAAATATATCAGTGCCATCAGAATATTGAATGGTTGAATTTCATATGTTGACATTTATTTTCTTTAAGCATTGATTGATTTAGATTAATTAGATATTTAAATATTGATCTTTTAAGAATAGTTGACATAAATTTTCAAAATGAATAAAGATTGTTTTTACAAATGGATTTGGATAATTCAAAATTAAAATTTCTAAATTCAATATTATATATATATATTTTTTATAGCTTTTATATTATATTATTATTATATTATACAGCCAATCATGGTAGCAACATAGCAACATTTTATAATAAATTTAAAAATAAATGAAAATGAAAAGAAAAATTAAATTTAGAATTATTAACTTTATAATATTAAAATCTGTGTAGACATTTTTTTTAAATGTTTAAAATAAATCAAACAAAAACAAAATCACCTTAATGTAACATGGACATAATTTAATTCAATTATTCTGAAAAAAAAAATTAATTCATTAAATCTAAGTTTCAACATTCATAATCCAATCATTCAATATTCTGATGGCACTGATATACTTCAAGCCTCCATCAGTCAAAAGAGTAGACGTATGGTATTTTGCAGTGGTCAGTACCTGCAGTGGTTACATTGTTGATTTCTAACAGGATTGGAAGTTTGGCTAATGTTCAGGCTGAGGGGAGGAAATGTGAGTTCATGTCAATGAAGGCCTCCGATCAAAAAACTGAACACCAGGAAGAACTGGACCCGGTGGTCAGACCTTCATCCCTGAGACTTCAGCAGTTGTGTGTTGGTCAGTGTTGTGTATTCAATGTTTAACTATCAGTGCCAGTCTTTTTAAATCCTACAAGAAGGTCTCGTAAGTCCCACGCCTGGCCCTTCTCAGAGTTCCCCCCTGAGCCGGGTGTGAAGGTCCTCCTGGTCGATCTTGCCCACCTGCTGGTGCCACCTGTGATGCGCCAGCAGGGCTGCGTTCCTGGCTGCGATGGCGCTCATCTCCATGGTGCTGGCGGCCCACTCCAGCGCGTTGAGGTAGTACAGCCGCTCGTGCAGGATGAAGGGGGGAGTCCTGCGGTGCGGCGGCCGGTAAGCCGGGTACGCCAGCCACTTGGTCTCCGACACCGAGTCCCAGGAGCGGAACATCCGTCGCAGCTGGTCCTGGCTCGGCGGCTTCTGGGACAAGACCTGCCAGACCTTGCTTTGGCTGGCGGGGGGGCGGGTGTAGCGGGGGGTGACGTGGACGGGGTCCAGAGAGAGCAGACCGTTCAGGACGTCCTCCTTCGACGCCGTGGTCAGAACCTGAGAAACGGTGAACTCTGAAGGCGGCGCCGTCACGCCGAGGAAGGACGTGTTCAGGACGCCGTGGACCAGCGTGGACACCGTGGTGTGGTACCGTCCAGGGTAGTGGGAGGGGAGCGGAGGGGAGAAGCCCGCGAAGGCGATGTCCGACTTTCCTTGGTGTAGCGGCGTCGCTATGACGACGATGTCGTACAGGGAATGAGCGGAACCAGAGTCTCCGACGTAGTTGACCTCATAGTAGCTGGTTGTTGCGCCTGGACAAAATTGAAAGACACATTTCTTGAAGAAAGAGGTTCAGTCTACGATGACATTTTCCTTCTCTAGAAGAGTCATGTTGGTACTATGTTGACGTAGAAGTACACTAGTCCCTCACTATGTCCCGGATCACCTTTGTTGCACTTGGTTCTGAGTATTCAATTATTTTCTAACTTAAGTCAGGATCAGCAAAGTTGCTCATCATTGTTCTCTCTGTTACACATGCTGCCATCAAAACAGTGAACTCCCATAATGCATTTCTACAAACTGCTCTACTTATCGACAGCTGATTGGTCGTCACTATACTTTTTTTTTTAAAATCATACTTCTATGTTGCTATGTCAAAAGTGATCGACAGCTTTGATTGGATGGCTGGGCGGCAAAGCATCATGTGAGCTGTATCGGCTACTGAGAGGGTTTTGAATCGGATTACACCTCGTATTACTAGTTTAAGGTCAAATAAATGTCGTTAAATAAATGCTGTCGATATAAAGAAGTTGTTCAATATTTGTTTTAGTATAATGTTGACATAGATGTACATCATTAGGACTAAATTCTAATACCTAATCCTACCTTTGCTATAAGAGTCAGTTCCTTACATGCTGTCATCAAGAACAGAAATACACTTCTGTGTTTTGTTTTTTTAAGTAAAAATTTAAAACGCACAATGCAGAATAAAACAAGTAGGTATGTGGATACAGTTCTTCATAATAAGTACTATAAAGTTATAGTACTATACAGTTACCGTATGTCCTTGAAGTGTTAAAGTCCCATTTTTCCGCGGGTCCTTCTTCAAATATAATGTGATTTTGTTTTTGTGTTCAAAATGACTTTCATGAGATATTTCTCTTTCATAATGAGTCAGTCAGACAGAATGACCAGATATAAACAATTGATAGACACTGATTATAATCCGACACCTTGAAAATCTTAAATTATTCTTACATTCTTACAACTTACATTTTTTGATATGAAAGAATAAAAATAAAAAAGATAATTTTTCTTTGGAAATTCAGAAGTTAGTGCTAATTTTGGGTCTGGCAATACAATATGTATCAGGATACAGTGGCAACGATACGATATATTGTGGTACTGTATGACCGAGAATATATTTGGAGTATTGTCCGAGTCCTTGACTCTAGTGTTGCAGAATTTACAGACCACATTGACTCTTGACAAAGTCAGTAATACTCTCATTTGTTTTCAAACCAAAAAGTGTCCAAACATCAACTTTAAAAAAGATGCTGGAGCCGACTGTATCCTCTCGTCCTCAGTCAACGTCAAGATCTCGCAGATTTCAATTGTCCCTTAGGGTCCCTTACAGGATGTAATGAGTGCTGCCATCTAGCGGCCGGAGGTTTAATTGCAACAGTAACGCTTTGAACATTAACACGTTAATTGTAAATAGAAAAATGTAATTATTTATATTATAAACACACCTTAAAAAAAACATATGATATAAAAATTATTTGAAAGGCAAATAAATCAATACAATGCCGTTGATTATCGTGAAACAAATAAGGACAATATATGTGTGTATCAACATTGACTCACACCTTTGCATCATCAGGGTTTAGGACATGCTATCATGCTAACATCTGGAAAAGAAATACCTGTCTTTGATGGTCGGGCTTTGACAGAAACGGAGGTCACTCTGGCAGTGATGAGGTCACTCTTGCTGTGGTACAGAAGTCCAGAACAAACCTTCTTGTTGCCTCCGTCCACGGCCCACACGCCCGACTCTTCCCCCGCCAGAGACACGGCACCTGACCAGAGAAACATGGAGCTGTGAGGACGATGGACGTCCTCTCAAGACATCACCTCACGTACCCACTAAGCCGTGGACCCGCACGCTTTGGCCATAGGTCAGGCGACAGATGGGAACCACGACGTCGTTGAGGAAGACTTGAGAGAATCCCTCGGCGATCATCCTCTCCTCCAGGGTCTGGTTCATCAGCGTGAGGAAGCCGTCGCCGCCCATGGCGTGGACCAGGCGATCCACGGTGGAGAAGGAGTAGCCGTACTGCTGGTACTGGTAGATCCTGGTCACACACAGGAAGTCTTTCTCAGAAGACAGGACGTCTGAGAGCTGCACCAGATTTGTTACCTCATGAACTTGTCCAGGACACTCTCCACCCACATCTGCATCCGGAGGAAAGTGAAGCCGTATCTCCACAACCTTCTCAGGAAGTTGATGATGAACCAGTCGCTCTCCTCGAACGTCAGCTCGCTCCCGTCAAAGATGGCCATTTTGGACGGGACGTCTCTGCGCATGGAAATTCCTGAGAGACACAAACTTCCCTTTTTTTACATCTGCTGACTCGTCCACGAGCGGCTGAAGACTCTACCTAACTTCTCCACAAAGTGCTTCATGTGCAGGTTCAGAGGGTGAATGCCGGCGCCTCCGGTCTCGTACTCGTGATCCCCGATCTTCACCGAGGCCACTCGTCCGCCCACCGTCTCCGGCTCGAACACATCGATCTTCACCCCGGGTCCGAACTCCTCTCGGAGGTAGAAAGCTGCCGCCGAGCCGCCGATACCGGCGCCAACAACCGCTGGAGACACAAGTTCAGACTTGAAGTTTTAAGAAGTTCAATAGTATTTTTTTTATGTTTGTAGCCTTCTATAAAAATGTTTGTATATCACCAGAATATAACAAAACACAACAATTACTGGGTCGCACTTTCAGCCAATCATTAATGAAACACACATTTATTTTTCAATTATGGGAGTTAAAATATGTGTTAATGTGTAAAATTAAACAATTATAAATGAATTAAAGTTCTTTTTAAAGATTAGTTTACCAACTATATAATTCAATAATTGACTAAAAACAAAGTCAACCTTTCAATATATAACTTATTAAATACAATTATTTTGAAAAAAACAATTAAATTCAATAGTAAAACAACAATATTTCACAAAAAAAAAAAAATCAGACATTTGAAATCTTTAATTAATTCAATAAGTCTTTGTGTTCCCTGTGACGGACTGGCTTTCTGTCCAGGGTTTCCCCCACCTCTCGCCCGTAGAATCTGGGACAGGATCCCTCGCCACCCCTCATGAGGGATTCAATGGTAAAGTCAATGAATGAATGAATGAATATTTTTGATGGGAATAATATACGTGTCTCTGTGTTTAACTAACTTGAAATACTTTTCTTTTGTAAAAACCTCAGCCATGAATGATCTATTATCATGTCATCATCAGAAGTTACTTTTGTTATGTCACATGTATTTAATAAACACTCTTTAAGTTAAAAAGTTGCTGATGGTTGAACCTCCACATGATGCTGTCCCAGGTCAGTCAGTTCCTCTCACTCCTCATGTACAAGCAGATGAAACCTTCTCTCTTAATAAAGAATATTATAGAATATACTATATTATATCTTACCTATTTTTTTAGGCTGTTCTCGCTGCTCGGATTCCAAACTTGTGGTCCAGAGTCCCAGTATCAGAACAACCCTCAACACTTCCACACCCATTGTTGGACTTCGGAACTCGTTCAACACCTTCAACCCCGCGTTATAGTAAAAAAAACAAAAAAAACAACTTGGTAAACAGTTTAAAAAAGATTAACGCAAGAGAATGGAACCATCAACTCGAGCAGTGAAGAACTTGTGGATTCAACAGTTGTTTTAACTCACTTTAGCGCGTTGGTCTGTTAGTTCCTCGTCGACGATCAACTTTAAACCACACTGTTAACTCAGTTTTAACTAGAACACAAACTTTGTCGATGACACTTAATTGAAGAAAACTTCCGAAAAATCGTTTGACAGTTGAAGCTCGTCCGAGTACGACAGTAGACACTGTGACCTACTTCCGCTTCGAAGTCGCTTAAACTTCAAAATAAAAGTCGTATTTCTTGTATTTCTATCTACTGTCACTGACACTATTATACAGTACTACGTTTTTTTGTTGTCAGAGTCGGTTTAGGGTTTATCATAAAAACATTAAGTGCAACATTTATCTAAAAAACATCAAGTTTTATCAACATTCGTGTTATTTTTTTTTATTTCTGTTCTTGAAAAAGTCACGAAATTACAAAAAAACAGCAACCTGTTTCCTAATACGAATAGTTTTCATAAAGTATCTGTCAAATATCTGAGGTCAGATTTGCCAAAATAATATGACTAGACTCATTTAGGAATTAAAAACGTCAGTCACGTGGACTCCTCCCACTAAGATTTCCCTATACCTGTGTGATGCACTTGATTAGAAACACCTGTCGCGCGCATATAAAGCTGCAGGTGAGTTCCGGTGCTCATGGACAGTCGTGCTAACAGGTGAGTCCGTCTCTGAGGTTCAAACTTTGACTTAGTTAAATGTGAATGACAAAAAAAAGAAGCTTTATTTCATTTGTAAAACTAATAATAGTTTTCACAAATTATCTGATTAGGTGTGAAAAATATGATTAAATTCCATTTAATTGTATTAAGCTCAACTGAGTTTATTTTTAAGGCCTAGCCCTAATGCATGCATTTCTAAATGTATTTTCAATGCAAATTATTCAATTCTTGGGACGTTTGCCTTTTGTGATTCTCAGATGACGGAGTGAACCTGAAGAGCTCGAGATGTTTGCAGTGGGTGAGTAAAGTACTACTGTGAGTAGTATCTGATCCTGTCGTCAATATCTCTGAAGCGTCTAACCGTGAGTACTTTTTCTTTTTCTATCGCGGTGCAGGGCAGTGACAGGCACATACACTACACACACTAAAAGTTATTAAACGGGCAAAATGGTTATTAAACGGCTTTTATTAAAATAAAAAAATAAAACATTTACGTCATTTTGGACGAGTCTTAGTTTCCGACTGGAATTTCCAATTTGAGGAGGAAGACTTGAAGGCCCGCTGGATCTACGAACACCAGGTTTGTCTTACACATGTTTGTTTTAATTTTAACATTTAAGCTACATCTGCAAAACTGTCATTAAAGTAATTGAATTAAACTTCCATTTGAATTGAGCTAAAACATTCTTGTCACAGAAGTGCATTTAAAAAGAATGTTTTCCATCAAGTTGCACAAATGTTTCAATATTCTTTTCCTCAGGTGGAAGATGGTGCAGCTGCTGGACTTAAAGATGGAGCAGGTTCTAAGAAGACTACGATGAAGATGCAACGTTGAAGTTAAAGTGTGACGCATGACATGAATGTAATCCTTGTAATCACTAATGCCTGTACTGGTGTTGTATGATGTAAAACTCTGTAAGAAATGTAATGTATGAATAGCTAATGTTCACGTGCTAATTGGCGAGGGATTTATTGTGTGTATAGATATAGATAGACATGCTAATGTACATAATCCTGAATGTGTGAGTGGCTTATGTTGCGTGCCAAAGCTAATTGATAATTAATTGATTATCTATATATTGACATGCTAAGTCTATCGTTGCACATGATCACAGATGTTGGCAAGCTTGAGCTGCAGATCTGATGCTAATGCTAAGACTTTCACTGCAGGTTAGCTGACTACTGTGCCAAGGAGGAGCAGTTAGTTATGCTACCCGTTAACATTTACTCAAAGATCATGATGCTAACTTGACAGATTTTTTTTCTTTTCAGCGGGTGTTAACATTGATTTCCTTAGCAGGTGATGGTGACTGCTTGCCAAGGAGGAGCAGCTAGTTACAATACCAGCTAACATTAACTCGAAGATCATGCCAACTTTTTTTCTTTTCAGTGGGTGCTAATGCTAACATTGATTTCCTTAGCAGGTGATGGTGACTGCTTGCCAAGGATGAGCAGCTAGTTACAATACCTGCTAACATTAACTTGAAGATCATGCTAACTTTTTTTTTTTCTTTTCAGCGGGTGCTGATGCTAACATTGATTTCCTTAGCAGGCGACGGTGACTGCTGTGCCAAAGAGGAGCAGTTGTACTACCCACTAAAATTAACTCAAAAATCATGATGCTAACTTGACATTTATTTTTTTTCCTTTTTAGCGGGTGCTAATGCTAACATTGATTTCCTTAGCAGGTGATGGTGATTGCTTGCCAAGGAGGAGCAGCTAGTTACAATACCTGCTAACATTAACTCAACGCTCATGATAACTTTTTTTAACCCTTTTCAGCGGATGCTAATGCTAACATTGATTTCCTTAGCAGGTGATGGTGACTGCTGTGCCAAGGATGAGTAGCTAGTTACAATACCTGCTAACATTAACTCGATGATCATGCTAACTTTTTTTTTTCTTTTCAGCGGATGCTAATGCTAAAATTGATTTCCTTTTAGCAGGTGATGGTGACTGCTGTGCCAAGGAGGAGCAGCTAGTTACAATACCTGCTAACATTAACTCGAAGATCATGCTAACTTTTTCTTTTTCTTTTCAGCGGGTGCTAATGCTAACATTGATTTCCTTAGCAGGCGACGGTGACTGCTGTGCCAAAGAGGAGCAGTTGTACTACCCACTAAAATTAACTCAAAAATCATGATGCTAACTTGACAGATTTTTTTTTTTCCTTTTTAGCGGGTGCTAATGCTAACATTGATTTCCTTAGCAGGTGATGGCGACTGCTGTGCTAAGGATGAGCAGCTAGTTATAATACCTGCTAACATTAACTCGAAGATCATGATGCTAACTTTTTTTTCTTTTCAGCGAGTGCTAATGCTAACATTAAATTCCTCAGCAGGTGATGGTGACTGCTGTGCCAAGGATGAGTAGCTAATGTTGACAGACTAAGGCTTATGTTAGCATAATTGATCTGATGCCAACTTGACTTTTTTTTTTTCTTCTCAGCGGATGCTAATGCTAACATTTATTTCCTTAGCAGGTGATGGTGACTGCTGTGCTAAGGATGAGTGGCTTATGTTAAAATGTCAAAGTTAATTGATAATGAATTGATTATCTATATATTGAAATGCTAAGTCTATCGTTGTACATGATCACAGATGTTTGCAAGCTTGAGCTGCAGATCTGATGCTAACATTACTTTTATTCAGAAGATGCTAATGCTAAAACTTTCATGGCAGGTTAGTTGTACTACCTGCTAACATTTACTCAACGATCATGATGCTAACTTGAAAGATTTTTTCCTTTTCAGTGGGTGCAAATGCTAATATTGATTTCCTTAGCAGGTGACTGTGACTGCTTGCCAAGGATGAGTAGCTAGTTACAATACCTGCTAACTTTAACTTGACGCTCATGATGCTAACCTTTTTTTTTCTTTTCAGCGGGCGCTAATGCTAACATTGATTTCCTTAGCAGGTGATGGTGACTGCTGTGCCAAGGATGAGTGGCCTATGTTGAAATGCTAGACCTGATTGTATATACATTGAGATGCTAAGGAAGAACATGATGGATTATTGTCAATTTATATATATTTACTTGCGAAGGCTAATAAGTATGTGATTGTTAGCATGATTGTCCTGCAGATCTGATGCCAATTTGACTTTCTCCTAGCAGATGCTAATGCTAACATGGCCTTCCTGGGTGAAGTGATGGAATGAGTTGCTAATGTTGACATGCTAAAGTTAGCATAATTTACCTGCAGATCTGATTGCTAACTTTACTTTTAGTCAGGAGGTAAGACTTTCACTGCATGTGACTGCTGTACTAAGGATGAGTTGCTAATATTGAAATGCTAATTGATAGCCTAATTTACTAATAAAAGTCAATCAAATTTAACTTGGCCCTTTGCTGATTGACACGATGCATGGGTCAGTAGCTTCCTTTAACAAAAAAGAAGCTAATGCTTAAATCATTTTGTTTATATATCTTGGCTAACATGTACTTTTTTTTTATAAAGGTCTCAATGCTAACTTTGACTTTCTCTGTCGCAGATCAATGCTAAGGTGAGAATCAATTTCCATGCTAAAGTTCTTTCTCATTCCAAATGTAACTAATGGTTTACTATTCTGATGCTAACGGTCCATCAACAGGTGCTATTGCTAACATGTATTTTCCAGTGAATGATGGTGAGTAGTTTACTTTGACAACTGACTGAGGGAAAGCTCTAGGTCATGTGACCAGGAGAACCTGACGAGCGTGAACATTAACATGGTTTTAAACTTGTTACGTTGGCATTGTCAACCAAGGTTTGAATTCAACACAAGGGTTTAATGTTTTTATACATCAAGGTTTCTTTTCAAATGGTACAAAAAAAGTGTTTCACGCCGAGGGTTGACGAGTGTTTTACGCCGAGGGTTGACGAGTGTTTTACGCCGAGGGTTGACGAGTGTTTTACGCCGAGGGTTGACGAGTGTTTTACGCCGAGGGTTGACGAGTGTTTTACGCCGAGGGTTGACGAGTGTTTTACGCCGAGGGTTGACGAGTGTTTTACGCCGAGGGTTGACGAGTGTTTTACGCCGAGGGTTGACGAGTGTTTTACGCCGAGGGTTGACGAGTGTTTTACGCCGAGGGTTGACGAGTGTTTTACGCCGAGGGTTGACGAGTGTTTTACGCCGAGGGTTGACGAGTGTTTTACGCCGAGGGTTGACGAGTGTTTTACGCCGAGGGTTGACGAGTGTTTTACGCCGAGGGTTGACGAGTGTTTTACACTCAATGAAATGATGAACTTATATTACAAACTATAAACTACTGTCCATCATGGATGATGACAGTTAACCTCTCAGCACTGTCATCAGTGAGCAGAGAAGCAGAATGAGTGAACGAATGCTCCTACCCAGGTGCAACGCTAATAGACTCAAGGACTCATTCATTCCTCGGGCTATTCAATTGTACAATTCTGAATTCGGGGGCAGGAGTGGAGTGAGAGTATCTGGATGTTCTGTTCTATGTTAGTCTTTATATCCTTTGTCTTTGTTATTTTTCTTTGTATGTTCTTTGTCTTTATCTTTAGACTTAGATTGTGTCATCTTGTTCTTTCTCTTTATGTTCTTGTTCTTATTTTAAGAACTTGGATTTTAAGGTGTTTGAGAAAAGTACTTACAAATGACATGACTATTTTGAATGTTTACTTTAAGCTGCTATTAACTCTTGTTCTCTGACAGGCAAAACCAGAAGACAACTCATGTGCCCAGAACCTGAGGCCTTAGAGGTTTCTCCTGCCAGGAACTTCCAGATCGACTCATCATTCTTGTTTAAAGTTTCTCTTCGACTTAAAATAAAAACTTTCAAACCTTTTACTGACTCGATTTTTATTTTATATATTTTTAAATGTTTCCATGAGTGAAATGAAAGTTCTCTTGAATCTTTGAAGGCCTTTCTTCAACATCTGCCCAGGAAGTTCAGAAGACAACTGTTAACTCTTAGCATCCATTATCTGCTTTGGCTCCTCCTGAGCGGAACCATCTTGTTCAAGATTCTGAACATTTAAAGGGTCAAAGATTAACCGTCTTGACCAGTGTATCGAAATAAAATGATTTTCCTTTCATAAAATAGATTAAAAAGATTTTGTGTTCGGTGAACCGACGCTACAGTCTCGTACGTGGTGGTGGAAAATGAAGGACCGACGCATGGATGAGTTTAAGAAAAATGTTCGTTTAGTGAATTATGCAAAAGCCAGAGACAAACTTGCGTGAAAACGGGCGCTAGCAAGCAGAGAGATCTATCGCAGACGTCTTCAAATGCCATAACGCAAAGATCTCACAAAATGGTGGATCCTTATAGTAGAATATTCAGGTTAACGCCTCTAGTCAAATGTACGTGTAGGATTGTTCAGTAACTGTAAACACTTGTCTTCTAAGATGGCCGCCGCACATGGTCATCGTGGAAATGCACCAAAGTTTGTCTTCTAGAGAGAATCTGTTCCCAGCGACTTGCTGGTCTGTTGTGTCTTTCAGTGTGAGTTCTCATCTGGGATTGTTAAATCTTTCTCAGTGTGAAGTCTTTATTTGACCTGTGGATGTGAACCTGAGTAGTTGCAGTTAATGGATGCAATGCAAAACAATGATTATTTAATATGAATTAAATATGAAAGATTATCAGTTAATCAAGTAATTATTTGAAATGTGTGTTAAATCTAGATGATTGATTACAGTAAAGTTGTAATTTCCTGACAATGCTTTGAGACTCAGAGACACTATCTCACCAACTCTAAAGTTGTGTATATTTAATGTAACGCACATGCACAAATTAATCGCTGATTTCCGAGATCTCATTCCACGCTATATATTTGTCCGAATCTCGTGGCTGTAAAAACATGGATCGAAACATGTCACGCGTTCACGGAACAGGAAATAATGAATCAAAATTCAAAAAGTTAAGTCAAGCTCCGCTGTGATGGTCATTTTGCTGATTCCATATTTACTATTTGCATCTGCCAGCTGTAGTCCTGTTGGCAGAAAAAAAGGCTTTTTCCAGAATCATAATTAAACCTTTATTGCCAGTGTTGTAAACATAAGACAGTTTTTATGGTGACGGTACAGAATGAAATAGTGACATAAGGTAACACACAAAATATGAAATGGAAAAACAGAAACAAGCACCAAGATTCAGCTGAATACCTGCCAATGATGGAAATAGACATTTAATAACAGTTTGTTGACCCATTCATCAATCACCACTTGAATGGACATTTCACATTCTCTTTTTCTTCTAAATGTAAATTTAGTATTGTGGTTGCCAGTGAGTTATAGCTGCTTAACTGAAGTCAGACGTCAGAAGCAGTCTTCCTCGCTCCAGAAACTCATTCTCGCTCTTCTAGAACATCGAGGCAAAGGCGGGAGTTTTGCCTTTAGAATAATTTATTTTGGTCAAAAAAGCCCACCAGCGCCTGCACCGTGTCCTGCCGCAATACCCTGCAGTCCATGATTTTGATTACATTTTTTAATTCAAATTTTAGCTTCAGAAGGATAAATAATGAATTGGAATGTCATTATAATGTGGAAAAACGTTTCTAATAATAATAAAAAAGTATTACATACACGCCAAAGAAATGTCATTTGAAACAATACCAGATGGATGACCTTTTTATTTTCATTTATCATTATAATGTTTACTTAGCTTATTATTTATATTTTTGTACATACATGTATGTTTGTAAATTGTGTATGTTCGGAGTTATATTCAAAACCCCAATAAAAAAAAAGATGAACTTAAAAGAAAAAATAAATTGTTTTATACACTCAATCATATCGTAAACCCCGGAAGTACTCTCCATCTGCTTCAACCGATGCGGAAGTAATCCGGAAGTGACGACACCGGTTCAAGTCTTGAAGCATGCTTGAGTAGCGGTCATTGAGTTCTCACATTGTAAGTTTTAAACGTTTATGTCTGTTCGGAACCGTTGCTGAATCTCCGGGCTCGACGACGAGACCATGTCGTCTGCTGACGAAGCGAAGCTCGTGGCTGCGTTGACTGAACTGTCGGAGGGTCTTTCGAAAGACCATCTAAGGACCATTCAAGTATGTTCAGAGACATTGTACTCTTTATTTAATAGATACTGTGCTTTTTAAGTCTAATATAAGCTGCTACATGCGAGGGCAACACGAAACATTCAATTGTAGTTTAGGTAGAACTTTATTGATCCCTCAGGAGCACAGGTGATAAAGGTCACGACCTTAACAATTCCGATATTAAATCATTACCTTTTAGGTTCAATTATGATTTACTCATGATCTCCGATATTTGGATGTTTGTATTCATGCGTCAAAGATCGCAATTGAACAATGATTTTAAAAGTAAACAAACTGTTTGTGTTGTTCTCACCTGTGTGTATATTTATATTATATTTTATATACATTCATTATTAAATGCAATATTTATAACGTCAATTATTTATTCTGTTTATACTATATTGCACTATTTTTAACTCATAATTATATTATTTATATATTTATACTTTTTATATACACATCTCTCTGCTGTGTTTTTTAATGGTTGCCAGTTTCCCTGCTGTGTTTTCTGTGCAACGACAAAAGAAAGTCTAAAAAAGTGCCGTCTCTGCAGCGTCGGACGTTCCTTTGCAGCGCCGAGTGTTGCGACCGTACCACGGACTCCCATTCTCAGGTGAACGAGTGCTTCCAGAGGTGTAACGCTCCTTTGATCAGTGCCCAGAAGGTGCTGACCGAGGAGATGGTGCAGTTTCAGGTAAAACAATTAAAACCTCTCATTTGACTCCTTCATTTGGATGATGTCCAAACTACCTTTGTCCCAACTAGGACCGTATAAACAGATGCACGATGGACTGCAACGATAAAGCCAGGGACCTTTTCTACACGAGCGGCAAGGAGTCGGAGGTTCGCTCCATGGTGTCCAGCTGCATAGGCACCTGTGTGGACGACCACATTAACCTGATCCCCAGCATGACGCGGAGGATCGCTGAAGGCATGAACGCTCTAAAGGAATGACAGCCTCGTCTTATGGAACTAATGACGGCTGGTGATTAAAGTATCATTAGATCAAAACTGTAACTAGCTTTATTTACACGTGTTGGCCACTTTTAGGATTCTAGTTGTTGAATATTGTTGGTTTTGTGAGTAAAAATGTGTCACAATTAAACTTGTTACTGTGGCTTTGTATTCTATGTGAATGACTGGTTCATAGATAAACAATTTATAAACAATCATTTGGTGTGTTTAAACAAAGATGAGTAAAAGCATTTAAGCTATGAAAGCTAAGGGGCATAATTGAACAAAGGAAGGCTGACAAATGACAGAAGGTTAAAGGTCAAGGGAACAACGGAGGATTAAACAAAACTACGGGAAAAAAAAAAGATGGATGGATAATGGGAATTTTTGGAACGTGACGTCAACACAAGTGTTGTGATGGTTCTTCTGGCTACGACTGGATGACAGTCTGTGGACCAGTACCAGTGATCTCTAGCGATGAAAAGAGAAGGATCAAGTAAACGCAACAGTTTAATGTCGATGTGACACATGAGAGTAACAGACGACTCAACTGCTTTGAAAAAAAAAAATGTCCTGGAGCAGAGGTCCTGACTCCACGAGGTCCGAATGGATCATACACGATCAAGCTTGTATCTACATTGAGTGTCAAGTTCTGAAGAGGTCCACGATGAGGAGGAGCAGCTGCTCAGATGTAAACATGGTCACATAGAAGAAGATGACATCACGACGATCGAACAGGGACGTGAGGTCAGAGTGCGGCGGTCGCCGCTGTCAGTCAACACACTCGTCCGCCGCCATCACGACACGCTGCGAGTGCTGTTCTCGTCCGGAGAGTCCGTTCTGTGGTCCGAGTGCGGCGACGTGTACAGGAAGTTGCAGCAGACGTACAGCGGGAATGACAACAAGCGGCTGTCCAGGTTCATCACCACATACTCCTGAGAAACATGAGACACTTGACCTTTGATCCTATTTCTACAGTAACGGTATATATATATATATTTGTTTATTTATGTTTTCTTACACACTTAGTAATGAAGTTAAAATGTGAAGCAGGGAAAACAGAAAGCAGTTTGGAGTCGACTGTATCCTCTCGTCCTCAGTCATCGCCAGAATTTCATAGTCCCTTTAGCCGTGGAGGACATGATGATAGTTGCCATCTAGCAGTTTAATACAATATCCGAGAGGATTCAGTCGACTCCAGCAGCTTTTAAAGTTGGTGTTTTGACATATTTAGGTTTCAAAACAAATGAAAGCAGTTGTAGCCGAAGTATACGCTGTAACACCAGAGTTCATGAACAATACTACAATATGCTCGTTACTACAGTATCACAATACATCTAATTATGATCCTGTATCATGATACGCCAGAATTCTGCCAAAACACACCTCTATCCACTACATCACAACAATAATTATGCGGATCCAGAGGGAATTTAACCGACCACCCGTGCTTAACAGTATCTTCCACATATTTTCTTTTACACACAGATGTTATGAATATGAACTCCGTTGACACATGGCCGGTTGTCATGGCAACACGACCAGTCACTGACCTGGTCTTTCTCTAAGGTGAGGAGCTGGTAACCAGTGGAGCGACTGCACACAAGTTTCCCTCGACTGTCGAACGACGCCAGACGTAACCTAGAGAGGAAAATAAACATTTCAAGTCTTGTTGCAAAAAGAAAAAAAAAAGTATCCATTTATTTGTTCTTGTTTATTTTTAATAAATATGTATTAAATTATTCCTCATAGTCTTTTCTCTTCAATTCATTTCTTTCCAAGTTGCGCACTGGTTCCAGGGTTGTACGTTCATGCGAGAGCTTTCATCCAATCATATTCGAGCAGCCGGTCACGTGTTACCCGAGACCTTCAGTCGCTTCAGAGGCGGCCCTTGTCCATTTAAATAAATGGCAGCCGAAGAATTGTGTTAACCAATCAGATTCGAGTAAGCGACAAAACATCAGCACTTTGGAAGCTGCACGCGTCACAGCTTCCATGACACTGGACGCGTTGAACACGTTCATGTCCTCTGATTGGATAACACTGAGACTCATCACATGGAGCTAAAACGATGATTTGACTTAATTTAACCGTTTGTTTTTCAGCACAATGGCTAAAGAGCTTGATCCGGTCGCGGATATACTTGCAAAGCCATTTTCAAGAAGGACTTTTCAAGAAAAGCTGGACGTTGTTAAGAAAGTTATGCTAACTCCAAGATGAGTCTTTCACGAGTTTCAAATGATTTATTTATTTCCTCCATAAACTACGTAAATGCATTTTTTTCTAATAATGTTGTGCTTTATGAGATCAATAGTGTGTGTGTGCGTGTGTGTGTGTGTGTGTTTGTGTGTGTGTGTGTCGTGGCCATGGGAACCACACAGACTGTAGTTGGAGTGATATTTTGATATAATGCACTGATGTTCGTTTGATGATAAACGTCTTATTGACCTATAACAGAACACGTTCAGATCCCTGTGGTGTATAAAGAACCTTAAAGTAGTTATTGAGAGGTGGATTCATTCAAACGTGCGCCACTGAAGGCCTGTGTGTGAAATGTACGGCCAGCCACTGCTGTCAGACTATGAATGGATCTCTTTTTATAGAAGCCTGAATGAACCCAGAGACAGTTATATTCTCTGCTTGAGATATAAAAAATGTTGGCAAGTCTGCTGTAATCTTTGTCTCTGTCTCAACACAAACACCAAGTTTTTTTTTTCTTATTCTAAGTTGCATATTTAGTCCTACTGACCTGTAAGCCAGATGCCTCCTCGGGTGCAGGCTCACAGCGCCCCCGCATGGCTGACTGAGGGTATTTCTTTTGAAGACTATGAAGCGGTTGGTGTAGGTCACCAGCAGGTCGAAGCCGAAGTTGAAGCCGGTCCACCTCCAGCAGTACTGCGAGAGCGGCGGCGTCAGTGGAGAGGTCGGTGCGATGCTGCAGTATTTCTACTCACGTCTCCATCTTTGGTGAGTTTCCTGCCACACCTCATGCTGTTCAGCTCGAAGGCGTCCTTGTTGGCTTCCTGCGGCCTGAGACCAGCAGCAGACGGGTCAGTGACCGTGACTTCAGCGACAGCTACTCTCTTCTTACCCGTTATCGTTGTCGAACTCTGTCCGCAGCATCGCAAACCACTGATGTTTGTAGACCTTCGTCAGCCAGTCTGTGGTTTGAGAGGAAAATATCCATCAGAAGTTAAGACAGAAAAACCTCAGTTTGAAGGTCAGGTGGATCTTTGGAGGGAACGTTTAGGCTAAGGTTGAAAAATTAATAGTTAGGTTTAAAAAACTACTTTGGCATTAATTTTAGGCAGAAAGTATCAAATAATACCTTTTTTTAGGATTAGGAACATTATTTCATGTACTCATACTTTGAAAAGTATTTTCTTGCTAAAGTGGATTTTGTTATTTATGGAAGTACATCCGTCGCATCATAATAATGAATGGTTGAATTTCAAATTTCAAATGTTGAAACTTAAAAAATATTGAACTTATAATTTTATATGCTATTCCAATCATCTCATCAGAATTGTTGATTTTGAAGATTGTTTAACTTTACAGTATCACAGTATCTCAGAACTCTCATCTCTTAAAACGTTTTACGAAGGTTGTTAATCTAATTTGTTTCCATTAATTTTTTTTAACTATTTTTACTGGAGTTATGACTGTATTGAGGACGGAGAGATTTTTCATTTTTGTTTCTTTTAGATTTTATTTCCGTTTGTTATAGTTGAAACGCTGCATTCATCGCCCTCTAGCGTATCGGAGAACCACTACATCTTTAGAATCCCTTATTAGTCCCGCAAGGGGAAATTCAACCATTCACACATACTGATGTGAGTAGGCATGCACACTTGCGCCAAGTTCACCATCAGGAGCAATCAGGGTGAAGTGTCTTGCTCAGGGACACAACGACACAAGCTTGTCTAGAGCTGGGATTGAACCTGCAACCTTTTGGACTGCAGGCAACCACTCTACCATCTGAGCTATGTCGCCCCTATTTGACATCAGGGTCAATAAAAAGTGCAACCATCTTCATTTCACTCGCTATAAGACATTTGAATTTGAATGTTTAGAATGCTGTCAGCGTCTTTCTACCTGGCGACAGGATGTTGTCTCTCTCTAGAATGCGCGCGGACGCGAGGTCGTTGATGATGTACTGCAGACGGACATGTTTGAAGACGGAACAAAACGCGGCGCCGTCCTCAGTGTCCAGGAACGGCTCTTTCTCCGACTGGTCTGCAGGAGAACGAGACATTAGGCTTTAGAACTTCGTCTGGAAAACAAAATTGAGTTTTCCCACAATGCATTTTTGGTTCAGTACCGGATCTTCTCTTGCAGAACCAGGCGTCTGCATCCACCAGGAGCTGCTTGATGGGACCGTCCCAGGCTGGATTGAGCTGCAGGAACATCCACTGGAAGAGAATTCGAGTCACTGTGATGTCGTCGACTCAAAGGACCGAAGGGAACGCATCAAGTCTTCAGATCATAAATTAGGTGTGATGAGGATAGAAAAGATAATCAAGTGTCATATTTGTGTGTATTACGAGCATATGGCAGCTCACCCGGGGCGACCGCACTTTTCTCAAGGGTCACCATTTTTTTTCTCTATATTTTTTATTCAGGGAATGTTTTATGCAGGTTAAAATAAAGCGCAACAAAAGCCGGTTTTCCCTGTGTGATGACGTGATTGGAGACACTTTCTAAAAAACACTTATTATTATATATTAATAAACCATCACATGATGACTATTTGTAAAACGCTTTTATCCAAGGAATATAATAGGAATATGCACATGTGTCGCGCAGGTGAGCCACAGATTTTAATCAGACAAACGCCAAGAAGTGATGATGATGCAAAGTTTAAGTTTCTGAGTGACAGTTTTATTCTCGTTAAACTTCAGTTTTCTTGTTAATAACCGTGTCAGTTGCACTGTTAGTAAAGTTTTAAACTCAGGTTTTCAATAGTTTTTTCCATGTATTTAGCAGGATGATAAGAATCGAAAACGTGTGAAGGTAGTTTTTTTTTTTTTAACGCTCGTTTTGTCCTTTTAACGCTTAGTAATAAATATGTGTTTATTTTCCCAAACTTCTGACTTTACTACACTGGACAAGTATTTGACTTTAGAACGAGTCGTAACTCATGAATAAGTTAAATTTCACATTCTCTGTTTGACGTTGCTTACGAACCAACATTGCACGGCTTAAACGTTACATTTGTTTAAAAGCCACAAATGGCGTCATGGAAGGATGAAAAGTTAAACAGCAGCAGAATTTGAGTGCGACAGCTCGTCAAGATTGATCCTTACATGGCAGCAGATAAAGAGGAAACCTGTGACGTTACTAGTGCCCAATTTATCGTAGAAAACAAGTTCAAGAGTTTATGAAGGAAGTAAGAACTTCTTACCTTCTTGAGAGCTGTGTAGACGTCCATCTCCACCTGCATGACGAACAGGTCCGAGGACTGGATCAGCTGTTCCATCAATTCAGGCCTGTAAACAACCACACGACAAACGTAAACTAGATTATATAATTGGTGTTTAAATGCGTCTCATACACGACTTCTACAAGCCAGATAATCCAAACACTAAGATCTGCTCTCTCTCCGTGGTATTGCCAACAAAACATGATTTAATTGAACAACTTTAACCGTTTCATAAAAGTCTCTGTCAAGTCTGAGTCACAGCCTTTAAAGGAAAACCTCAGAGACTCAAGGCTTGTGTCAAACATCTCGTAAAAAACAGACACGGCTGTTGAGCCAGCTTTTCCAACCACAGGGACAAACAAAAGTCAAAGGTTTCCATTTTCAGACACTTTCTCTGCATGGCACATCTGTTTAGTTACGGAACAAGAACCGTTTGACTGGAAATAATTCAGCTCTGGCACCCAGGTGAGAGAAACGTGTCTGCAGTAAACAGCCTCTATAATCTTTGGGGCAAAGTTAACCAAAACTATTTCATTGACCAAACCAAAAAAACGTACAGTTACACTTTTTGGACACACAGGGCGTTTTCAAATATATATTTTTCACACACAGTCATTTTCTTTGCTCATTAAAACACATGTGGCTGAGTTTAATAATTTAGGAATGGCTATGGTGCATTGAAAAAAGGATAAAACTCAATTAAACAAACAGTTTGTTTAAAACAAGAGAAAGGTCAATGGCTAAAATATTGAAGGAGTCAAGGTTGCGTTGCGTATAATAAGAAGTATAAACCTGATAGGGATATATCTTTATTCTCAATTAATGTTCTTTCACCCTGAACAAACGCTTCTATCCAATTAATTGACTGTCAATTAAACGGTTGCCCAGTGTTTCCTGTCTGTGTAGCACGTTAGCCTTGTAGCTTCTGCTACAAACAAGCTAAAAATATATACTTTTGTTCAATTTTCTCGGCAAAATTACTCTTGTCGATGCTTCAATATAAGAGGGACATTACAGACGAGCGGCATGGAGGTATTTGGATGTTTTTAAATATGTTTTTTTGGACGAAGAAAAGTTAATCTGATTTGAGACCAGCATATAGACGTGCATTCCTGTTTATAACTATGGGTGAACTATCACTTTAAGTTTGAAATATATGCTGTAGAGGATCGATCCAGTCTATAGATTGAAAAATTCCTTCGTAATACTGATTGATACATGACTAATTGTCTTTACAGTGTTTACAGACAATCCCAGCTACACGGGGCAAAAGGCGAAGGACAACTTGGTTAAGACCCTGTTGATATCAGGAAGCATACAAGTGTGTGTGTGCACAAGTGTCTCAGTCGGTCTGCATGATACGGACTCGGGGAGTGCACGTGTCGCCGCGAGAGTGTTGAGGCGTGTGATCATGTCTGCACAAGTGTGTTTGTCCAGAGATAGTGTATCTCAAAGTGTCTGAGAGGAAGAGAAGGAGACATACATTACATGGTTATGCAACTTGCTCAGGTGACGCAGGACTATTTTGGTCGTTGACTAAAATAATCATTATCAGTCACTAAAAGGCCTTTAAACACCAGCATGAGGCTGGTTTGCTTTGGGAAGATTGTTGTGAACGAGAAATACAATCATCATAAGAAGAATAAATACCCCAGTTCTTTCATCAAGTCAATGTTCTGGTGAGTCATCAGGTTGTTGAGAAGCCACTCGAGGCACCTGTAGGTGGAGATAATTGTAGTTAGAATGTCAGAAAGTAAATGCTCTCGTATAAGGCTGAACGATAAAAATATAATTGTGATTGCGATTATTTATGCAATGTCCTCTTTTTTTCTCATACAATAAATGATTAACTTTACATTAAAATGTATTTATCTTTGATTCTCAAGATAAAGTTATTAAGTATTTTTTATGATAAAGGAAAATTAAGCATACCTTAAAATAAAGGGAGAAGGTTTAGTTACTCTAATTACACTTGTTAACAAACATAACATATTCACTGCAAATACTAAAAAACTACTGTAAAAAAAACATGCTAAAAGTGTGATGTAAACATATATATTTATGAGTCAATAATAAATCATACAAACTTCAGTGCAGAGTAAAGAAAAGTGAAAACACTAGTCATAGTTCTTCTTTTACTTACTGCATATTCTTGCAGTTTCTCGTGTGTTTAAGTGCATTTCCTGACATACACAATAATATATTAACATTAACCCAATTTTAATTGTGTGATTGCAAAAGGTAACTTTGATGAGCACATAAACACACACACAGGCAGAGAAGCACACACAGGCAGAGAAGCACACACAGACACACACACACACACACACGTCTCGATTCAAATGAACCGATGTCAGGATGTAAAGTTGTTGAAAACACTGTAGGCTCTTTAGCTTCTCTAGACGTCACTGATCAACGTGTTAAAGCGCCTCTCTCCGCTTGCTGCGCTCAGTCAAGTCATTTTGACATTTTTGAATATGGCGATTATATCGCAAATGCGATTAATCGTTCAGCTCTACTCTCGTAACACACAATCTCACTATGTTTTTCAATGGAAAATCAAGATACGCTTTAAAATATACATGATTCAGTGATATTTTACAATTTATCATGGTGTCGGAGACAGACACAAACTGTATTTCAAGAGGACAAAAGTATAACTCATTAAAAAAAAAAGCTTACTTTTTCATCACAGAGTCCAAACCATACATATAAGCACATGCGTAATAACCGCACGCAGTCTTGGCACTGATGTTCTCCTTCATGGTCTCACCGCACTGCTGGATCAGGCCGTCCTGTCATAGATGTGAGCTTCATGAGACGAGTGTCACGCACACAAACCTTATTCAATTACGACACTGACCAACTGTAACATACAAGCAGCGGCCAGAATACTGACGACCCTGCTGGGTTTGATCAGAACATCGTCACGGTACAAGGATCCAAACACCACCTGCAAAGCTGCACAGATGAAGAGATTTGATCAAGAATTCACAGCTTGTTCGCAGACAGACGTCTCACCTTCAGTGTCAATATTCTGGTCGGGAATTTCTAATTTGATCTCCATCATGTTGGACTCCTTCCAGGATCCGCTGAACATGCTGGAGAAATATCCCGACTGTAAGAAGAAGTAGGATTATTATGAATAAAAACTTGAAATGAACAAGCATCTCTGTGACTACCTGGCATAGGTAGACTTTATGGAGATTCCACTCTTGTCCCAGCGCACAGATACGGATGTCACTGTTTTCTCCATTTAAGAATAAGGTTTGATAAATGTATTTTGATGTGCTTTTTAATTTTTTCCTATCAAAGAAGAAAAAACAGGATAAGACACACTTTTGGCCTAATGCGATCATGAAGGTGACTCACCTGCGTGGCGTGTCTAGAATGGCCTCGTCCTCGTCTTGCTCGCTCTCACAGTCACACTGTGCGTTTCGTTTCCTCTTCCTACAATCACATCCATGTTTGCGGGCAGAACTTGCGCCTTCTCCCGTCTCTTCCTGTCCTCGAGTGGCAGACTGTAACCTGCTGCCCAGACCTCCCATCCCCAGCTTTGAACAGAAAAAGTTAGGAAAAAATAATACTTAAGATAGAAGACATAAAATCTGCCAACAAAGGGAATCACAAGATTGTTGAAACTTTGCAAATGTGGGCTGCATCGTATGTGACCCAAGAATCTATTGGTAATTTCAACATTTACAGAAATTAAAGGGTTAGTTCACCATAAATTCAAATGTCACTCATTTTGTTTTCATCCTTAATGTCAACGATTTGAGATTATTTTTGAGAGAAAAAAAGCTTAAAACATAGACTCGTTAAACTTTTGAGTTCTTGTTGGGTCTTCAAAACGAGAGGGACGTTACAGACGTGCAGTACGGAGGTATTTGGATGTTTTTAAATGTGTTATTTTGGAGAAAGATGAAGAAGACAGATATTCGAGCTTCAGCCCAACATCAAAATGAAGATACATTTTTGCCTATAACTCTAAAAAGGAACGTATTACTGTTAAAATAATCCCAACACTTAGTCGACATGAGGGGGAGTAGAAAATGAGTGTTTGAATTTTTGTTAAACTATACCTTTAAACTACAACTTGCATAAAGCAAATACAAATCAATTAAGTTCAAATAAGAATTCTTTCTTTAGTTCCATGTGTTTTTCATCTCATAGAAAGACTTTCGGCATGTGTGCACTGTGGAACCATAGACTGGCGAATGGAAAATAAAATATTGTGATGAAACTTTATAAATATATTTTGCTTGAAATCATCTCACTTCTGCAACCATGTTTTGGCTTAGAATCAATAAAGGAATTTAATTATTACCTCTAACTCGACAAGACTTGTTTAAAAACACATTTTCCCATTTTTCTTTCCTAGTCCAACAACCCCGGGTCATGACCTGGACACTGATCAATCAAAGTGTTTTGATAGTAGTAAGCGAGCTAAGAAGGCTCATGTAAAACTACAGACCCTCAACTGTCAAAGGTTAACACACTGAATGGGTAGAGTAAACATAAACGAATAGAACAACTCACCAGGAATGGTGTGATGAAAAATGTGGAATCAGTCGATGATAATCTCTGGTCAGGCAGCTGGTGATGTTGACCAGTCGACTGAAGGGAAGCCGCGAACTAGCTTACCTGGCAATATCACACACACACACACACACACACACACACACACACACACACACACACACACACAACATATCAACTACTGTGAAACATGGCGACCTTCACTCCCTACATCTAGCAGAACACAAGTATCGACTATTATTTGTTTAACCTGTTTTCTTAGTTACAGAAAACGTCAACAGACCATCAGACATCGGAGAGTAACTATCCTGTTGTCTTCTCTGTTTTCTTCTTCTCTGGGAGAGAGTTTGCTCAGCGGCGTCTCCGTGTGGCACATAGAGGAATTACAACTTTTGCTTATCGAATTTAATCTTTACGCCTTTAGCTCTGGTTATTCTTTGAAGGCAGTTTGTAATATTACAATGATTGTAATTTACATTGTTCATCATTGTTAATCTCCGGATCATTTATGACAAAAGCGTTGAAAAAAAAGGAAGTAATATTAAATATTTGGTGTCTTCTTACTCTAGTAACAAGGTCTCCTAAATTGATACATATTCTGCGTTATAAAAATAAAGTGCATAAAATATCCACTATATACTGTACAATACCTAATTCTTTTCATCTGTTTATTTGTTAAACGTAACCAATCACAAGTGTTTTTATTTTGTCTTGTATGCGGATTACTGCCTTTTTTAAATACAAGACTTAGCATTTATTTATTTAGTATTTATTAATTTATTATCACGTTTCTAAATTCGAATAAATTAATATCAATGATGGATTTATTGAGTAGTTTTTAATAGAATTTATACGTTAAACTTTTTTTTATTTTTTAAAGAAAAAGTAGGTTGTTAGTGAGCACATACGTTGCAATTAAATGATACATATGCGAAATATTCTAAACGAAATAGACAGTTTATCCAATCTAATAATAAAATGATAAATAAAATAAAAAGAAAACCTGTAGTTGCAGCAAATTCCCCCAGGGGGCGCATTGCCCTGTAAAAAAAAAAGGAAAAACAAAATACAACTTTAAATAAATTACAATTCTCTCCTTACATTATATGTATTTAATAACTCAGTGAGCAAATAAACCCAATTATAAAAATATAAAAGGCAAAAAAGTACAACAGGAAATGACGCAATAACATGGTCACGGCGAGGACAACAAGCAGCCAATCAGCGACGAGAGCTCCTTTCCACAACATTCCTCTCCCCCTGTTCCTGTCGGGACTTCTGCGCGCACTTGATGCGTGCGTGCGACTGTGACACGTAACTCCACCGTCGGGTCTGGCAGGACACCTCCACCTGGTCCGGGACACAACAACAACGGCCCTGTTTTTTATCCTGGTTCTGAACGAGCGCAGGGAGGAATGGAGACCAGAGACGCGACCGCTGGTGAGTCAAGTCAGTGACAGATGGTTGAAAAACAATGTGCATCATGTTGGATAAATATTTTCAGGGGCTCACGTTGGCAGTGGAGGGAAAGAAAGGACTACGCAGAAAGAAAATAATAAGGATAAAGAATCGACTAAAACCAAGATGGAGCGAATATTCGGGTTCAGGAGAGACGACTTGAGGTCTTGGCACAGCCTGGTGTCTCTTCTGAACCGACCTGCTGACCCGGCGTCCCTGGGCATCTTCCGCTGTCTCTTTGGTAAAACCCTTTGAGAATCTTCCATGAACAAGTGTGACAACGTTTCTTCACGTCCACAGGGTTCCTGATGGTCATCGACATCACCCAGGAGCGAGGTCTCAGTCACCTGGACTACAGGTACCTTGACGGAGCAGCCATCTGTAGATTCCCTCTCTTCAACTTCCTTCAGCCGCTGCCCCTGGACTGGATGTACCTGGTGTACGTGGTGATGTTTGTCGGTGAGTGAAGGAAGCACTGGTGCTGGTGGTGGTGTTGGGGGTTCTGTCTCTGCAGGGGGGCGGTCTGGGCTCAAGATGAAAGAGCAAAAACCAGACGTGCTATTTCCTTCTTTCTCCCCTTAAGGCAAACACTACAAGTAATTACACAGCAAAGTAGGTTGGTATGGATACACACAAATTAGACACAATATAGGCACAATATTTGACAAAAAGTTTGATTGTAGTTATAGATTTAGGTTAAAGAAATAATGGATACATTGATTATCCCTATATTTTATTTCTGCTTAACCGTATCAATATTTGACAGCAGTATTGATTTTGATAATGATCTTAAGACGTTTTTATTTGTTCAGGCTTTTCCTTGATTTTCTACAACTCCTGTTGTGTTATCAGTTTTATCTTGATCTTTAAAGTATATACTTTATTGAATATTGTTTTGATTTTTCCCAAAAAAGCGTGTTTAAAATTAAATAATTAGATTTAAATTCAAACATGCAGTATTCAAGGCGTTTGTTCATTTTTGTGTCGCAATTAAACCTCCGGCCACTACATGACGGCAGTCATTACGTCCTCGGCAGCCAACGATGAACACCCAACGTCACCAATGTGGCAATTACCGAGGATGAGAGGATACAGTCGCCTCCAGAAGATTTATAAGCTGATGTTTGGACATATTTTGGTTTGAAAACAAACAAAAGCCGTTACGACTTCATCAAGAGTCATGTGGTCTGAAAAGTCTGCAACACCAGAGTCAAGACAATACTACCAATATATTGTTACTCTTACAGTATCACAATATATTGTATTGTTGCCCCTGGATTGTGATGAATGGTTTCTTGTCACTACACAGCCCTAGTGATAGAAAAATGATGAGTTAATAGTTATTATTGACACTATTATGGTGGATCCTGCAGGAGCGTCCGGGATCATGCTCGGCTGCTTCTACAGGCTCTCCTGCCTCATGTTCATCTCCACCTACTGGTACGTCTTCTTCCTGGACAAAACCGCCTGGAACAATCACTCGTATCTCTACGGCCTGATCGCCTTCCAGCTCACCCTCATGGACGGCAACAGATACTGGTGAGTGGAAGTTTTTTTCCGCGAGACTCCTGAGGGTCTGATTGTGTTTTTTTTTTTTCTTTTTCCGAAGGTCGATGGATGGTCTGCGGAGACCTTCGATCAGGAACGCTCACGTCCCTCTGTGGAACTACACCTTGTTGAGAGCTCAGGTTTGTTTCACTTGTTAAGTGTTGTGACGAGTGATTGAACCAGGATTCTTCCTTTAGATCTTCATCGTCTACTTCATCGCTGGAATCAAAAAGCTGGATGCAGACTGGGTGGAGGGTTACTCCATGTCCTATCTGGCTCATCACTGGCTCTTCGATCCGTTCAAGTGTGTCTTCTCTCCCTATCTTCCATGTATTTCTTCAGAAAAACTTTGAACCTCCATCTTCTTCCAGAACGATTCTTCCGGTGGAGCTGGTGAACCTGCTGGTGGTTCACGGAGGCGGCCTGATCCTGGATCTGTCCGCCGGATACCTTCTGTTTTTCGACATCACTCGTCCGTACGCCATGTTCTTCGTCTCTTACTTCCACTGCATGAACTCACAGCTCTTCAGCATCGGTGGGTTTTTCGATCTCCTCAGACGAATCGTTTTGATCTTTTTTAACCTTAAAAAAAAACATTCTTTCAGGGATGTTTCCATACGCCATGCTCGCCACCACGCCCCTGTTCTGCTACACCGACTGGCCCAGAAGATTCTTCGCTCCGTTCCCGGCACTTCTCAAGTCACTCCTGCCCCTGACCTCGACGGACATCCAACCCAGCAGCTCCTGTGTTTACCCGGAGACCGGCAGCAGCAGCGACGGCAGACGCCAAAACACCACCACGGCTCCCAAAACGATGAGATTCAAGCACAAGCTGGCGGCCATTTTTACTATCCTTTACATCTCGGAACAGCTGTTCCTCCCGTACTCCCACTTTATCACTCGGGTACGTGACCTTCAATTATCACTACAGTAGAATACTACGTGCGCAGACCTTCACCAAGCAGCTCGTTTAAATTTCTCACCTAATATTTTTTATATAATACACTTTTTTTTTAATGATTTCAATGAGCTTAAGGGAAAATCAGGGGCAGAAGTGGCCTCGCAACTTGCTCGCAACCTTTAAAAGATTTGTGGATCCAGATGGTAATTAGGAAGGCCATCACAATGTTCATCTTTAAAAAAACCATCAGTGGGAATCTTTTTTGACTGACGGGCGAAGTCAATCAGCAGCAGATTTCTATACATGCTAAAAAAAGAAGTTTGAACTTTGCTTTGGACAAAATCCTTATCTTTCCTCAGTCAGTCAGTGTTGGGAAATCGAAACCGGAACAATGACCCTGACGACAAATAAAGAATGAAGGATTGGATTTTTACTCAAGCGTGCTCTCGTCCTCTCCTCCCCCACAGGGCTACAACAACTGGACCAACGGTCTGTACGGATACTCCTGGGACATGATGGTTCACTCGCGGAGCCACCAGCATGTGAAGATCACCTACAGAGACGGAAAAACAGGGGACGTTGGATATTTGAACCCAGGGGTAGGTTACAAAACACCTGTATTGATCCACAGGGGAAGGTCAGAGATCACCGTTAACTTCTAATAGAAAGTTCCAGTTAGGATGTTGCAGCCTTCAAACCGTTTGTTTGATATGCTGGGAGCTTATCTTTTAAGGGCACAAAAAAAACAATGAATTATTGAACAAACTCCATGTTTAAAAACATTTGACAAATTCTTTCATTTAAAAATATTTGTAGCCTTTTTAAATTCAATATAGAAAATAGTGTCACTATTATAGGAAAATATTTACAATTTAATTGTATGAAGATACAAATGTTGAATTACAAAATCAAAAACACGTTTTAATGATTGAAATTAGCATATCAAACTTGTAAAACTGTTTGATATGCGTAAACAAATCTTACATTATCTTATTTCAATATCTTTTATATCTTTTTATTCAGTGATGAAAAAAACTAAGAAAGCAATTAAACCTTCCATTATATAAATTATTAAATTCAATAATTTTAAACTAATTCAAACCTTTAATACAGAAATAATTGAACTCAATTATTTAAAAAAGTAAGTAATTCAATGCAAAAAACAACCACATTTCAATAAAAAAGGTACAAAGATGAAAAACTTGAAACACTAAATTCAATCATTCAATATTCTAATGACATTGATATACTTCCATAGTTTTCTAACTTAGGATAAGATCACATGTAAAAATATTTTGGACCAAAAAAACAATAAATAAATGAATGTCTCACTCAGGTGTTCACGCACAGCCGGCGCTGGAAAGACCACGGCGACATGCTGAAGCAGTACTCCACCTGCCTGAGTCACTTACTGCCTCGATACAACATCACGGATCCTGAGATCTACTTTGACATCTGGGTCTCCATCAACGAACGTTTCCAGCAGAGGTGAGAACTCCAGATTCTTTCCTGGACCATGATGTTGAGCAGATGAAGTTCCAGACTCATTAAAAAAAACAAATTAGATAAAGTGTTAGTTGTATTGAGAGGAGATCTGTCGTCTCATCAATGATCAAATCCGTCATCACCTCCCAGAATCTTCGATCCTCGAGTGGACATCGTGAAGGCCGAGTGGTCGCCTTTCCGTCCGAACCCCTGGCTGATGCCTCTGCTGGTGGACTTGTCCCCCTGGAGGAAAAAGTTCTCAGAGATAGAAGGAAGTTTGGACAACCAGACGGAGATCGTCTTCATCGCTGATTTCCCAGGTGATTGTTTAGCACAGAACCTTGTATTTTAATCGTATAAAATATGTGCAAATAACCTATTTAATTATAAACAGATTACACATGATAGCAAACGTAAAACGCTAACTACTAAAATATATATATTAAAAAATACATCATTCTTTGAGACTTGTATTTAGCCGTCTCAAAAACTAAATATTCAAGCTGAATGTACAATTTAGTCTTAGTTAAAACATATAAAAAATGCATTAAATGTTATTTAAAGTATACCAGTGCCATCAAAAATTGAATGGTTCAATTTTAACATTTAAAAACTTGTTACTGTTGAACGTTGTTTTCTTTTAAGCATTTAAAAAAAATCGAATAAAACACTTGAAATACTTAAAAAGATATTGCATTATTTTGTTGAATCATTGAATTTCATAAATTGTATATTGAATGGTTACATTTGTTTTAATTTAATAATTGAATTAAATACTTTTTAAATTGAAAGGTTGGACTTAAATAATTTAAAGAAATTGGAATATTTTCAAAATATACTGTATATATTTTTAAATCTATTACATTTATTGAATTAAAAACATATTGAGTTAAGAAGATTATTTGTTTGATTACTGAAATCATAATATGAAATATATCTGTGTAAAAGTTATTTTGGAATATATTCAATTTTTAAAATGAAATGATTAAAATAACAAAAACAATTCAACCTTTTAATAAATACATTAATAATAGAATAAATGAAATGCTTACTTTTCAGTTTTACTTTTTTTTTTTTACATTGAGCTTGATGCTACCAGTAATATTTCAAAGGCTAAAAAGCTATCAAGGGTGAATTGATAAAATAAATATCGGGATCTAGTATGTCAAACAAAACGTATCTGTGTAAATAGGCTGCTTGGCAGAGGTCTGCACTCACTTGAGTGTCTTTCTATGGTATTTGTAGACACTGACTGATGTCTTGATCTGACAGGACTTCATTTAGAAAACTTTGTGAGTGAAGATTTGGGAAACACCAGCATCCACGTCCTGCAGGGCACAGTCAACGTGGAGATGGTGGAGCAGAAGAAGAACATCACTCTGCAGCCTGGCGAGCAGACCAAGGTCCAGCGACGCACTTTGATGACATCACAGACGTGCTGACCTTGATCAGTGTTTGCAGGTTCCGGCCGGAGAGTACCACAAAGTGTACACGGTGTCGGAGGAGCCGTCCAGCTACATGTACGTGTACGTCAACACCACGGAGGTGACGCTGCTGCAGAACTTCACCAGGCTGGAGGAGCTGCAGGAGCGCATCCGCAACGGGACAGGTGGACCAGCTTATTATGACCACCTCATTATGACCACCTCTTGCAAGCACCACTGCAGCTCACATGAGCCGCTCTTGGTGCAGACCTCTGCCAAGCAGCTCATTTACACCCATATCGAGATTTTCTTAACCAATATTATTGCCCAACATCAATACAATTCACTATGTAATTAAATATATATGTAGACACCTAGTTTAGCTATGATATCAAAATGGGACAGTTTCTGGAACTTGCTTGCACAACACACAGTCTCCCTGAGCAAGAATTTGCCATGTTGCATTTCTATTTTAAAGGCTGAATTAAAAAGATTACATTTTTTTCAAAACTAATATATATTATTTGAGTTTGTTATTCTTATTCCAACAATAATAATACAAAAAAAAAAATATTTACACATTTTAAATCGTAGCATTCACATTTGATTTAATAGTTTCAACATTTTTATATTTTATTTAAAAAACTAAACTTTTTTTCAAGACAATCATTAATTTAGAAAACAATACATAATTAGACTGTTTCAATAATTGTATTACAAATGTGTAATGTTAAATTCAACAATTCAATATTCTGATACTCTTTATCACCACTATCAGTTTTGTGGATCCAGTAATTTTAAATACCACCAACATTAAAGCATCCCTTAACATTTCACTAAAATCCACAAATCTGTCTCTGGGGTCATTTGTCTAAGAGAACCATTAAAAACAGTATTTTATCAGTAAGTTACACAAAAAGTGAACTTTAGGTCAGAATTCTTGCTCAATGTTGTAACGCGGGTGTCGTCTGGCAACTAATCCGATACACAAACATCTCACACACGATCTTTGTTTGAATGAAAGCGTGCTCTTTGATTACAAAACTAACTCAGACATGATTCATCCACAGAGACCGAGCCGCTCCCGCCGGAGCTGCTCCCCCTGCTGGAGGCAGAAGACAGCGCGGAGGTCAACGCCACTGATCCGGTTGTTCGACTCTTCCTGAAGCGTCAGCGGCGGATAAAGGAGGTGAAGAAGCGTCGCGAGGCCGGTCTGCTCGAGCGACTCGAGCGATTTTCTGTGAAGAAATACTACACGATACGACGAGCGTGAGTACTGCGTGTTTGCCTTATTGACCAGTTGAATTTCTCAATACTTCTTCTTTTTTTTAGTTTTCTAATGACGGCCATCGCGATGCGGAACCTGGCGGTGGGTCTTCCTCCGGTGGAGCAGCTCACACGAGAAGTGGAGTTCGCCAACATGAAACCTCAGGTGGAACAAAACGTGGACGACCCCCTCAAAGATGAAGTCGGTCACGATGAACTGTAGACGTCTTTACGACCGCAATGTTACTGAAGATTCTGAGCAGAAAGTATATTTTTCTAATTTACAAAACCCTTGTTACTTTTAAACAATTTGCAGTATTTCATTGCTGTGCAACTTTTTCCTCGTCATTTTCTTTAGATAAGCTGAAGCTAAGAAAGTAATTTCAGAATTATATAAAAATGTTCAAAGTGTGATTTGAACGATGCCTAAAAATCATGATGAATAAAAGTATTTTTTAACGAATAAAAACACAGTTTCCACTGGTGATTAATGCAACGTGATTTTATTGGTGTTAGTGTCACTCATCCTAAAGTGCTCAGTGATCACACAGTTTGACATTATGGCACTTCTGCTACACACAAAGCAACAATATAAACATTTAAATAATAAATCTGTCCTTATGATTATGAGGTTTGATCATGAGCTCAACGACAAAATCATCACATGCAACATGATAGTGTTAATAAATCATGTATAAAGTTATAATTTCAATATTGCACAATATTCTACTGCTTTTTAAAAAGTAACGCTCAAGTCCCTTTACAACAAAATCATTTTGAAAGTTGGAGTCAGAAACTGGCCAGTCTGTCCACAGAATGTGCTTCTCAAGAAGATCAGGAGGAAATTCACATTCTCGTTAAAGAAGTTGATATGTGATAAAATCGGATGATGAAAAATCCACAAGATCGGATTCACTTTAGTTTTGCATATCAAAGTCAACCGTTTTTCTACAAAAATATTTAGTCACGCCACTGAATTCATGTCTGAAACTAGATCCCTTATGTATCACACACACACACACACTCACTCACACACACACCTCAAATGTAGTCGATCACACTGTTAGCATAGCCGCGTCTGTGAGGTGCATCTTTACACATCAAAGTGTTCATAGTTGATAATAGTGCTGGAAATACAAACAAATTCTACTTTTTTTTTCTTTTTTTTTACTTCTGCAATCTGTCAACCCATGGAGTGGAACGATAATGAAACTGAAGCGTGTCGTCCTGGTGCGTTCCTTACGCATCACTAGGTTGACTTTGTAATACCAGAGATCATGTTTTATTGCTGAAGGTGCAAAGGAAACTTAATTTAACTCTCCGAGTATATAAGAATGTTCGTCCAGACTGATTATTTGAGGTACATTTCTCATATTTGGGGGTGAGCTGTGCAGCTGCGTTACACGAGTATGACAAATGGAACGCTCCCTTGAATCCTTCAGAAGGTCTCACTGTCCTGAGCCTTCAAGGCAGCTGCTTAGTCAGCATATCTTTTTTAAAAACAAATCATTTCAAGTACAATAAAATGTTATAAATGTTGTTTCACACCACTGACTGTTACTGTTAATAGATGTAAGTGTTAAAAATCCTCCCACAGAGTTTGAACTAAGTGAACTAAACTCAAAATGACACCATTAGTTCCTCTTTTCTTCATTCATTTCAGTTTAAGGTCATTATTTTTTCCTCCCCGTGAAACCTCAGTGCTCCACCCAATGAACCGGTGGTTGATTTAAAGAATCCCTCGTCAGTGCTAATAGTCAAACATAAGTGCAGCAGCATCAAAGTGTCCCTTCGTGCTCCCATGAGCTGCTTCACCACCTTCACCGAGCCTTCATTGTGAAGGCGAATTAAAGTGTTTTGTGTTTCAATTCTTGCTGGTCTTTAAATACACGTTTAAATGAATGAAAACACACACACACTCACACTCACTCACACTCACTCACACACGTGTGTCTCTGCTGTGACAGACCGTACCTGGAGGAAAACCTGTAACTAGGTTTTCTGTCATGATACATTTGGGAAAATGAGGTTTTCTCGAGTTGCTCGTAACAGTCTCTTTCTCTCCGGTGCGACCCGGGGCCTCTACCTAGGCTGCAGGTCCGGGTAGAAGACACCGTGAACGACTCCCTCGATCACCACGTTGGAAAACGAGTCTGAAGGGAAGATCGTTTGACGTTAGTGGGCGATTCTTGGCTATAAATCTTCTACATTTCATATCACATCAGCAGTTCAACTGTCGACCTCTTCAGGACACGAGAGGTTCAGAGACTCACCGTGAGCTGACGGCAGCAGGTACGGGTCTCTCAGGAAGAGCAGGACCGGCTGATGTGAAAGTTTACTGACAAAAATAACCAAACAAAAGTGAATAAACAGTCGTAAAAAGATCAAGTCAAACAGGAGTTCTCACCTGGACTCCAGCGACTCCGTGTCGAACGACCTGCAGGATGTGAAGCAGAGGTTAAGCCACGTCCCCGCCCGGCACACTGGGAACTCCCTTCAACCACCAACAAACAATACTGCAACCGCTCGGTTGAGACTCACCCGCAGCTCTCCGTCTTTGGCACCGAAGGAAAGTGTCGGATATTCAAGAAGTCCAGGAATATCTTGGGAAGAGCCTCGTTTTCCATAATTATAGTCTGAATAAAAACAACAAATTGCAGAGACTGAACGACCGCTTATTTCAAGAGCTGCCAACGTTTGAATTATAGCGTTAGTGTTTTCTTTGGATTAAGGAGGCTCAGGACACGGAGATGTCCGGCAGGGGGCGTGTTGGGACGACAGTGTACCTGCAGGTAGAGCTCCAGGCCGAGCCGCCTCTGCTCCAGGACCTTTGGAACCCAGTTCCTGACGTGTTTAGAGGGAATCTCAGGCGGCTTTATGCACTTTTTCAACTGAAAAGAATTGAAGATATCATTAAATTGTTGCTGTTGTCAGCCTCAATTTACCAGAACCTTCAAAGTGAATGTATTATTTCACGTGTAGATTTAAAAAACACCCAGTATTTAATGACACATTTCCTTGAATAACCTAATACTTCATGAGTAATATTTTACCAAACATTCTGTCATCATCATGTTCTTTTAATGATTTGTTCTTAAAACCAGTGCCTTTTTCGGTTCAGTCCATTTCATTAGCTTTGTATATTTTTAAGGTTAGAATGTAGGTGCTGTGAAAACTCAGATTAAATAATAATACCTGTCTTTTTAAATTTGTAGAGCGCTTTTCCAGTAATGATAGGAAAACATTTAATGTTTAGAAATATATGTACGCAGCAATATTTTTTATGATTGACCTGTACTCTTCTTTTAAACCATCATTGACTATACATTCATTTTTAACCACTTAATTCCTAAGGTCATGGGGGCTGGAGCACATCCCAGCTACTTCAGACCAGATCCAACCCATTGACTTTTATTCTGTTTTTTATACCCCAGCATTCAACATATAAATATGTATTTTTTATAATTGGTGGACAGACATAATCTACCAAAAACAATGTCATAGAAAAAGGTCTTATTAAAGGTAAATATATGTATATATTTAAATATTATGTACGAGTTGAAAAGAAGAATCTTCTCACCATTTTGTGCAAAGTGTAGAATTCACTGTAGCGTTTCTCAACCAGGTGCTGTCTTCCGTTCATCAACACATCGATTCTAAAGACCTGAAACAAAAAAAAGCACGTTGAATCAATGAAAAAGGTCAGCGACTCTTGGCTCGTCCACAACAGAGGCTGACGTCGGCTAAAACAACAGGAAACATCTGTCAGATGATGATGAAGAAGAAAAAAAAAAAACACATGAAGTTTCATATCTACGAACTACATGAACTCTGGACTCCAATATTCTTCCCTTAAATGTCACTTTTAGCTGGACTTGCTCTTGGTCAGAGGGAAGTTGTGGGCAGAAAAGTCAACAAGTGGATGAACCAGAGAGTAGAAACAAGAACTGTTGAAGGTTGGAATTGGAAGTTTAAATAAAACAATCTTGACAGACTTGAAGTCACATTTGGATCTGAGCCAACCTTAACCTTACAAGGTCTTCATATCATAATCTTTCTCAGCGCTAATAATAAAGTTTCTGACGTTTAAACATGTTATTGCTTTAAAAGTATTTGCTGGAGCAGCTGCAGGAGGCGTCTGCAGTGGTCAGTGGAAAAATAGAAAGTGACGTCAAGACAGGACGAGATGGTTGTTCTGGACAACACACTGGAAAACAACCTACAATACTGATAATATAAACTCTTTTGATTCCGAATAGGAAGCTATGGCGCCTGAGAGATGTTTTATCTCCAAACAGAGGGAGGGTTGGATCAGATAAGCGAGCAGACCCACCGTGTATCCTCGCTCCACCGCCGTGTTCTCCGAGCGGAACGAAGGAATGGAGACGCTGACCTGATGCATCGTCCGTCAAAGTGCTGTGAACGACACTCTCTCGTTGACGAATCATTCACACGAGCAACAAAACACACTCACTCACACACTGCTGGCGGTTTACTCTGGTTTTTTCTCCCGGAGCCAGTGACACAAGAAGTCCAGGATCCAAAACAAGTCTGCCGTACCAATGCCGCCATCTGGCGGTCAGGAGGACGAAGCACGCACAAAAGTCTTAACCAAAAAAAAACCCACCTTATTTTTTTATTTATGTTTATAAAAAAAGTTTATAAATATCGTTGTTACCCATTAAACCACAATTCAGTTAAATTATGTTGCCATGGTTTACCTTGTTTAAGTAAATACATTTGTTCTTGTTTTTAGTCTTTTCACTCAAATAAACCACTAGGTATTATTTATAAGTAAGTAAGTAAGTAATTTTTATTTGTATAGCGCTTTTCCAGACCAGGGTCACAAAGCGCTTAAACAATCAAAACAATACTCAATAAAGTATATACTTTAAAGGGCAAGATAAAACTGAAAACACAACAGGAGTTCCAGAAAATCAAGGAAAAGCCTGAACAAATAAAAAAGTCTTAAGATGTTTCTTGAAGGAGTCAGTAGATCCATCAAGTGCAGAGAGAGAGAAAGATCGTTCCAAAGTTTAGGAGCAACAGCCTGGAAGGATTTCTCTCCTCTGGTCCTGAACCGTGTGCGAGGAACCATCAGTAGATTCTGATCCACAGACCTCAGAGCCCGAGCTGGGGTGTAAGGCTGGATCAGATCACTGATGTAAGGAGGAGTCTGACCATGAATAGATCTGAAAGTAACAACCTTCTATCAAAATTCGAAATTATATTAACGAATGTAAAAAAATATCTTGATATTCTTAGTTGTATTTGTACTTTCTGTTTTGTATAAATGGAGGATGTTTGATGAGAGAGAAAAAATGCCAAATGACTCAATGTCATGCACACCCACACTTTGTTATTCTTCAAACATATTAAAGAAACTTTTATTCAAGTAAAAATTCAATACGAAGTCAAGTGGAGTTTCTTTTGATTTCAACACAGCAAATCCATTTCAGTCCATCAGTGATATCAAAAAAATCTTCTTCTGCATCAATGAAATGTTGCTAACATTTACTTTTTCAAGTCTCCTTCAAAGTATGAAGAACAAAGAGATAAAGAGGTACAAAACAAGAATGTGTATAGCTAAACCGAAGAGCAAACAAAGTAAGTAAGTCTGATGGTTTCATTAAGAGTAGGGTAAAAATGTGGTATTATTTTATGAATAATCTCAGTCAATTTAACAAACAAAATGGGCAGAAGACAAACATCCATTTCTCTTAAAGAAAAAACAACAGGAAATAACATAGTACTTGCAATCACGTAAAAATATTCCTGTTTTATTGAGAGTATTTTAAATATTTTATGGCTTTTTATGTCCTTTTTATGTGCATTCATTTCCACTGTTGTTGCAATACTTGAGTTTACGCACACATCCAGGCCGCTTTAGTACCTGGAAGAAAAGAATAATAATTTATTGCATAGAAACAATAACAAGTGAATCTCTGAGAAGCCGACACTCACGGAGACATGTGACAACCCGACACGTAAGCGTAGTTGCCAGTGTAGCGAACGCTGCAACGCACAATGTTGTTGCTGTAGTCAGACTCAGGCACCTGATAGTATGGATTTACACTGATCTGCAAAACAGAACGACACGTTTACGACTCTGAAGGAAACATTTCTGTGATGATTCGTCTCAACCTTGAGGATGTAGTTGCCAGGTTTCACATCTGTGATGTCGATCCATTGGCAGTCGATGTCGGCGTTGTACGTATCATAACAGCCTGGACTCAGACCCTGAAGATGGAGAAAACAACAACTTCAAAGACCATCATACTTTCCTATCTTTTATCGCTGGAGCTACTTCGCTAATGTTTCCACGGCAGACACTTTGTCCAACTTTCCATCATCAAAGATGGAAGTAGCAGCCAGTTGAACTTACACTATTTCAGAAAAAAGAGTAAATCATAATTTTATAATGTTGACCTTTAAATCACTGCCAATCCTCTTATTACGTCTTCTGAGATTGAAACTGTTGAAATGTTGCTAATGCTAAAGAAATGGTTGCTACTAATGCTAACAACACTAAACATGGCTTGGTTAGTCTGGCGCTAGAGAGCGCAAAATAAATAACATTATTTCAACCCTAAGGCCAGAAAACAAATGTGTTTACCCCAGAGATAACACAAGGGATACCACAAACACATTTGTTAGAGATAATACAAGGGTTAAGAACCAAATGAATCCACCAGCAAGAAAATGTAGAGATGAAAGTGCTGGTCATGAATTAGCTTTCACTAATCTGGAGCTGTGGAAATAAACATGTTCCAAAACATCTCTGGCTGAAGCAACTCTAAACACCAGCTCAGTACGATTGGCATTTAATGCTACAAATGCCCAAACAAATTATCACCTTGTAAAAGGTTTTTTCTTCCTCAGGACAAACATTTGGTTTCTAACAACATACTTTTAACAACAACAAATGTCTTTTAATAACAAAGGCTCATAAGACAAACCCATTGACACTAAATGTAAACACATGTTTTAAAAATGATTGGAAATTGTAATTGTTTACAGAAAAAGTAAAACTCAGCCAGAAGTTAAGTAAATACTCCTGTCATCAGCCGGATAATCATCACAAGCACATGTAGGTCAAGTGTTGTTTTTTTTTTTTTAAACATTTTTTAAACATTTAAAACATTAATTTTTGAACCATCAGTGTACAATAGAATCTTTGAAACAGTTATGAGTTTAATTATAGTTGAACATTTCAGATGTATAAAAAAAAAGAAAAGAAAATGATTCGAAGAGTATGATTATTTAAATGTACAGACATACTGTAAACTGATATACAGGAAAAGATGAGATTTAAGTGAGCAATAAATAACATTAAAAAAAATTCTGCAAAAACTTTTTTGGTCACTCCTGCAAAAATGTAATAGTGTTCCTATGTTGTAGTTGGTTATAATTAGTTTCATACCTCTAAGTAAGATGATTTTATTCATATATTAAACAACTCAGTAAAAAAAAAAAAAGCCTGGACACTCATGACCAGAGGTTTTGTGTACTACATTTACTTCAACTATAAATAAGGAAAAAAAAACACCCAACATTTTAAAAATCCCCTCTATGATTATAAATCTGGCCTTGCCTTGTAAGTTTCTTTAATATTAATTTAAAATAAGCATTATCTACATCTTCTGCTGAGATTTTATACTAACAAATTCTATAGCTAACTGCTAACGGCTAATATCTTCGCTGCTAAAAATGTTTTACTGTTAGCTTGTTAATAGAAGAGGAAGATAAATGTTCTTATTAAAATAATATAATCAGTGTATTTCTTATTACATTTAAATATGTTGTAGTGTGTAATTATGACTTCAATTGCACTTATTTATTTATTGTTTTTATTTGTTCAGGCTTTTCCTTGATTTTCTGGAACTCCTGTTGTGTTATCAGTTTTATCTTGACCTTTAAAGTATATATTTTATTGAATATTGTTTTGATTGTTTAAGCACTTTGTGACCCTGGTCTGGAAAAGCGCTATACAAATAAAAATTACTTACTTACTTACTTACTTATATGTATAATATAACATGTTTATTACACGAGCATGTCTTCTGACTACATGCTAAGAATATTATTTCAAGTGATTTTTGAAATTTGAAATGAATTTGAAAAGTCTGTTTAAATCCCAATACTTCATAAAGCAACTGTTGAAATAAGTGTGTGACGTTACGTTGAAGTGGAGACTATAATTTGACCAGAGATCAAGACCTGGGTGTGTGAGGTGCAGGCGTAGCGTCGACGGTAGCCGTAGTCACATGACGTGTCCTCCAGGCAGAAGCTGGCTTTGTGGCCCTCGGCCACGGAGTGGTGAGTGGAGGCGTCCAGCAGTTCATAGTGGCTGAACTCATCCATGCTGTGGAAGTGCCTGTGGATCAGCAGCAGATCTCTTTAGAATTCCTCTCTTTTTCAACAAAAGAAAGGTTTAGACATCATCGTTTTCACAGGCTCGCCAAGAATCACGTCCTGTTGATGCTGCTGTGATTAACATTTGTTACCTGCGGGGAATGTAGCTAAAATAACAGCTTTGTTTACTCTTCTAATCACTTTCCATCTGTGCTGGGTCAGTATTTAAACTGGTCTCAAGTGCACAAGAGCGAGGGGTGACATCATTAGCCTGTGAAAACACCGCACTGAACTTCTGGGGTCTGGCTCAGCTCCATTTCCATAAGTAGCACACTGCACTGATTGTTGTGCGACGTGACTCGGATAATTCACCGCCGTCTCCCCTTTTTTTTGGCTCGCCAACCTTTTTATGACATCTGGAGTCGCAATTGAAGGTCAAGTCAAGTCCAGTCACATCATTTTCACCGGGAAATGGAATTTCCAAAGAACTGGAACCTCCCAAGTTAACTTGACTCCCTTGCCAAGTTTTCTTTGGATAAACAAAATCACTAAATCGGTAAGTGATAATATCTGTTTCTATTTTTGAGGAAACAGTAAAAGTATTCTATCCATTGTCTAAAGGACAAAATAAAAAATGGGTTTTTATATACAGTATACAGAACATCTGGATAGAACTGGTTTTATCCAGACTAAATTTATATCCATGTTTTTTTCTGACTCTACACCTTCCTCATTTAGTTGAGGAATTACTAAATCTTGCCTTTGATAATACATGGCATTTGTTTGCTGAGGGTTCAGGATTCTGTACCAGAATCCCCCAGTTCCATCACACACACACACAACACACACACACACAAAAGTGTGCACAGTTCATAGGTTCAAATTAAAACAGGTTCACATTAAACGACGGATGTATCACAAGCCTCGAACCCATGTATCTAAAGCAGTCTCCAGTAAAGGCAACTTTTAAAAAGTACCATTTAAATACCTCTATAGAAAGAATGTGAAACAAAAAAAACAGGATGCCAAGCTTTTCCAGCCGCCAGAGTAATGGGCAGTCACAGCAGTTAAATATTCCCCTTTCGAACATTGAGGATCAATTAATCTTAGTTATCTTTGTGTCTGTCCTCGGTTACCAAACACTCCCATTAAATTCCTTTCTTTAAACATCACTTGAACTTACTTGCTTGAAAGTTCTTGTATCCTTGATCATATCCATAATCTTTATAGGTCATGATATCAACATGAACATGAATCTATTTTGAGCCAAACATCTGGCAGGCCACATAAAATGACTTGGCATGATAGATTTGGCCCCCGGGCCTCGAGTTTACACGTGTTGTAAAACATTTGAGTTGTCACTGATAGCAATGAGCTCCGTCGAAGAGCAGGTGGCAGTCGCGGGATGGAATATGGGAACAGTAGGCGAAGAAGAGTTGGTTGAGTCTGAGTGCTGCAGCTGAACACCAAAAAGAGTGAAGACCCCTCAGGGGTCTTAATATAATCTGAGACTTTTTTGGGGGCCGAAAAACATCAACAACAAGAGAATAAAAACATTTAAAAAATGCCCCCAAAATTATTATTATTATTATTATTCTTTTAATTTCTTGACCACAAAATCCCTTATGGGGATTAGGCGATAAAGTGTTATGACAATGAAAATGTAGTTGAATATAAATACATTTTAAAAATATGGCAATACAATATGTATAACAACAAATGTAACAATACAGGGGCAACAATATAATATATTGCATTATATTGTATTTCTGTAGTAACAAGGATATATTTGTAGTATTGTCGAGTACTTAACTCTGGTGTTGCAGAATTTACAGATCACACGATGGCGTTCGTTTGTTTTGACGCCAAAATATGTCCAACGATCAGCTTTTAAAACTGAGTCGACTGTATCCTCTCGTCCTCAGTCACTGCCGGGATTTTGCAGGATCTCATTGTTGCTTTAGCATGCTTAATTTGCATGTTAATTGTAAAATCTACCCTGTATTAAAATAAAGTATAAATTAACCATGAAAGCCCCCCCAAATTACAGTAATAACTTAAAAACTTTAACAAAAATAAACACTATATATCAGTGTATGGATATTTTATCACATCCCTAGCGAGGACGCAGCTCCAGTTACAGAAGAGAACCAAGACTGCGACAGGGTGTTGGTTCTACTCACTGGTGACAACTGTGCCATTCCCAGGAGTAGCGAGGTCTGCTGGGGAGGAAGTCTGCGGTGCCCTGGTTCTTGACTCTCTGAGGGAAGCGTAGCAACATTCGGGTATCGTAGTCTCTGATGTCAGCTCGATTAGCTGAACTGCAAAAAAAAAAAGAAGAAGAAGAAACGTGAGCTCAAGTTAAAGGGGAAAGTTTGAAGTGAAAACACTAAATGTTGGGTGGAAAAATAAAGTCTGGTTCCTGATAATGTGTTTACCAGTCTCCGTCTTTGCAGCAAGCTATGATTAAACTTTACAGACATCTCTGACTCCACCCCACGTCCATCATGATTTGTTTCATTTCACTCCATCTTTCCCCCCCTTAGTTCTGAACGACCCCCTTCTTTTTCCTATCTGCAGAGTGTCCACTACCTCGACAGACAGTTTTCCTCCGCAGCACATCTGAGGTTGTACATCGGGACCCTCTGGGCGTAAGCTGAGGCTTGGATGTAGTACGGGTCCGGCACCAGGTCGGGAAGACCTGCACACAACAAATAAAGGTTGTATAAGTCTAGAGAGGTGGACCCGAGTGCTCTGTGAATAAACAAAAGGCCATCATTATAGAAGTAGACATCTTTATGTATTTAGTCGCGAGAGAAACTTGCACATCGTGGCAGTGACATCATCCTCCTCAACCATTCACTGGTTCCAGACCACATTTTTCAACTCACGCTGATGTCTATGTGGAGTGAAATTCTTGTCCAGCGTTCTCAAGAAAGGCAAACGTTCTGACTTTAATAAATAAATGTTCTTGGCTGCAACCCCAGGGAGTTTCATCATATGATCCGTCGAGGGAGCAGAAGTGGAATCATTTTTTAAATGAATTGTTCTTTAAGCTTGAATGCAGGTTTTAATACTGACGGGATTCTGTTTTTCTTTAACCACCTCCATCATTTTGATATAACAACTGATTTAAAGATTTCAATAGACACCAATCTGACAGGTTTGTCAGATAGGAATCATTTGTCTTGTTGTGCAAGCGAGTTCTAGAAAGCTACTGCCACCTGCTGTCCCAATAGGCTTATTGCTATCAATGATATTTCAAATGCTAAAAAAATATCAGATTTAATCACATACATATATATATGATACATTTTATTTATAATTTATATATTTTTGGACAATTGTCTAGTTTTTGATCATTCAAACTCAAAGGTTTGGAAGGTACCAGCGTTAACTTGTCTGTTCAGAACCAGGGAAAACTCTGAAAACTTGCATTTTTTTTCTTCGATTTTTTTTTTTTCCCAACCAAATATGTGCTAAACATTTGTATTGAGGTAAATACCTTTAGCACATATTTTAATTAAATACGTTAATTCATTAAAAAAAAGAAAGAAGGTGTCACAGTGCCCACCAGGGGACCACTGCCCAGGTCCCCGGTTGACAGAAACTCAGCCCTGCACATGTCACTGATAATTCGTGTAAAAAAAACTTTTTTTTTAATTTTTTTTTTTTAACAAAGCGAACTTTTTATTCAAGAAGAATAATTTACCAACCAAAAAATTCAAGAGACCGAAACCTACCGTACTGGTCGTAATTCGTGCCATATCCCGCCCTGGACCTGGACCGGGGCTGGGGTCTTTCGTAAGCATCATAGTAGTTGTAGTACGGGTTGTCGTCGTGGGACTTGTAAGGGTCGTAGGGATCATCGCCCACCATCATGTCCTCGACCCGAGCTGGACTGACGGTGAGCCCGCCCTGAGTCTCGTTGACTTTGGGGTCCCTCTGGGTCTCAGTGCGCTCCACGGGGGGACGGTGGTGATGCTGCCGGTGCTCGGGACCCCTGACGAGTCTCTGGACCGGCAGCTGCTGCTGCTGCTGGACCGGCGTGTCCTGCTGTCCAGTGTCTCCATCGCGGATGATGGTCACCGGCTTGGGCTGCACTTGCTCCTGGGTCGCGCCCCTCCGTCTCGCCGGCTGGTACTCCGACCCCTGACTCAAGATACTGAAGACCTTCCCATTGTGCGACCACTGCAGGGTCTGTCTCAGAGCCGCCCTGCTGGGGGGGCTCCTCTGAGGCTGCGCGGCCCGCACACAAGACACTAATACATAGAGAAATAGGTAAACTTGAGGGTCAAATATGTGCAATCCCATAGTGAGTTTTTTCTTCTTTTTTTTTTCCTGTCCTCCAAAGCTCCAACTAGTCCATCTCTCAGTGAGGGTTCAAAAGAGAGCGGCTGAGAGAGGAGGATGAAGAGGAGGAGGAGGAGGAGGAGGAGGAGGAGGAGGAGGAGGAGGAGGAGGAGGAGTGTGTGGAGATTCTGTTAAAGTAGTTGCTCATATAACCGCCGCATGTCTGCTGAGGCTCCGCCAGGAAGCTTTGATAACTTCTCAGTCTGGCACTTTTCAAACGTGTTTACAAAAGATTTCATCTGTTCCCTCCTGTAAGGACACAGAGCTGCGACTTTTTTTCTTTTTTTTTTTAACAAAGGACACTCACTTGGTGTCAACTTGTTGACTTTAATCATTTGCTGGTTCAATGAGTTCAATGTATAACTTGACTCAAGTTAAGATCATTTATTTTTGTATGATCTTTGTTGTTTATTCACACTCAACCATCTGAAGTAATACATTTATATTTGACAAAATGTGGAGCTTCGAATTCCCTGACAGTTAACCCAGCGCACCCCCTTTATCTAAAGACCCCAAATATCACCGCAATTGTAAAGACAAGTCCATTTTTAATGTAGCCACTAGCGATGATGCAATCTAGCTGAATTTCAGTTTTTCAAGTCAAGTATTTTGTCGTACTTAAAATACCTTTAACATTGTGCTACACAAGCCAGAAAGTATCTGGTTTTAAGATGCCATTACTTAAAATGCAACTTTGAATAGCCAAAAAACAAGTTTAATATACTAAAAATCATTAGAAAATAATATTAAATAGTCCCTTGCTTAAAATGTTGCTTTGAGCAGCATAAAACAAGTTTCATATATTCAAATAAAAAAAATAATAATCTGGATTTAAAATGCCATTTCTTAAAATGTTACTTTGAACAGCATAAAACAAGTTTAAAATATTAAAATAAAATAAAATATCTGGATTGAAAATGCCATTACTTAAAATGTTACTTTGAACAGGTCTGTATAGAAGAACATCTCTTGCTTTAAGATTCTATTACTTAAAATGTAAGTAGAAAGTAGAAGAAAATATAAATCATGACCTCCACTTCAAGAATGAAGTAATTGCAATTTTCTGAGCAACATTCGACAAAAAAGAAAGAAATTATGTAGCCACTAGCCCGACGTTGCAATCCAGCAGAATGTCAGTTTAGCATTTCAGTATTTTAGCACTTTAATCTTTATGAAAGCTTTAACTGTTGCAGTGCAACATGGGGATTTTACCTCATGAAACGTGACACACAAACACAGGAACTTTAAATAAATTAAAATTGAACAGTGCACTCAGCCAATCTCACTAATTACCAGCATCAGATGCGCCCCTGGTGGCACTCAACTGTAACTGCTCTTTCAAGTTTCCATGTTGATCTTACAGAAGCTTCGTCCTAAAGACGTTGGTGTCAAGTGAAGCTTTGTGATAAATGTACTTTCCCTTGACTCTTGGATGAACTCCCGGCTATAATTGCAGAGGTCTGTTCGCTCGCTCACGTCCGCACCGGCTTCACTCTCTCGCTCACAGACCCAAACAGGGACGGCTCGGGGGCCCCTGCAACACTTCAGCTCACGTCCATCTCCCGAAGAACCCTCGGCGGCGCCTCACTCCGTCCTTTTGAAAAACGTGAGAGGTTCCTCACATGCTGACAGAGTAACAATCACACAACTCTGAGCAGTAAACACAAAGGCAAGTGTGCGACCACAGTGACCAGCGTGAATCACAGGATTTGAGTGACCCGATATAACCCGGCTATATATACCACAGGTCGTTTACAGAGTCGATATCCAGAGTACTTCATATATATAGTGCTGTTAAAAGTACTTTATATTTATATGAAAGTTTCACATTTGTTTAAAATAAAGCAGACGCACTCCCGAGCTGGAACATTCAATAAAATCTCAACCCAAACACCTCCTGGTTGCTCTGGAACGTGTCACGTGCAGCGAAGTATGTTTTTCTCTTCACATATGTATGTTGAAACTGGAGGAGGCCCCGGGGCCGAGGCTGGAGAGATGATTCCCTCACTTGACCCAGAATGTCAGGAGAAGTTGTTTGTAGTGAATTGTAGATATTGTCCCTGAATTATTGGTTTAATTGATTTTTAATTTTGACAACTTCATTGATAAAATATGGATTTTGATTTTCTTGAAAATGTTTTCATGACATCCCAGCTCATCGTTTCATTCATGATTGAACCATGAACTCATCCGGGCTACTTTAACTGGACGTAGAAAAGTTCACCGTGAGAAACAGAAATAAAAAACATGACTCCAGACAAAAATAATCATCAAGTATGATTAAATCAGGTATTAGTTTCTTAAAGTTAAACATCACAGCTGTTTGGGTTTTGAATCTGTGACCATACGTGACGAGTAAATCTTAAAAAAACATCAAATAAAGAAAAATGGTCTCTTACATTTCTACAACAATCTCGGGCATTTCACAAGCCTGAACTAGAGCTTCACGTCTCTTCGCGTTACTCTTAAACATCTTCAGGTGCTCAAAAGAAAAAAAAAAAATCAAAGTTAAAGTTTTGAAAGCAATTCCTACCAGACAGGAAACATTGAAAACAGAACCAGGTGAACATGATGCAGCTACAGGTCCGGGAGGAAAAAGACCTCACCAGTTGAACCATGATTTAATATATTTAGATATTTTTTAGAAGTTAATAGCATTTTTATGTGATCTAACAATAGGAATAATCACAGTTTATATGTAACTATTGGAGCTGAAGTCACTTTTCCACGATATACATGTGTCACATTTCTCTTTAGACATTTATTTAAAGTTACAATAGTAAACAAATCCTAACTAAATACACAACGTTACTATCAGATATGTATCAGACGATGATACGCAAGGTTGCGAAATATTGAGTTCATGAAAGTGGAACAACTGGAGCAACTCATTTGACCCAATTATAAATATTTTAACTTGTAGTGTAGTTAAGGATTAATAAATGTCAATTAAATCTTCAGGAAATGTTGATAAAGGATCCGGACACAGATGATTTAATACCGCTGGTGTTATGTATCTATATAAGTGCCATCAGAATATTGACAAAACCAAAAGAGTTCAGAGCTACTTGATGGAGCTTTTGGCAGACGATCATGTGATGACACTAAGAAAACCATCAGCTAGCTTGTTACTCTTTTGTTATTGTCTGGTGACACTATTTCACCAATATTTCTCATTGGATTTAAAAGGCTTTGGATTAAAAACTATTGGATTTAGAAAACTATTTTAATCTATTGAAAAAATGAAATGTATATAATTAGACTTTAAAACTTCATGAGTTGAAAAAATCATTCTCTTAGACAAAAATACATTTAATATTCAAACTATTGAATTAAATTATAAAAAAAATAATCAATGCTTATTAAAAAAAAAGTTTTAGTCTGATGATAAAGTCTTAGTACTTGGAGCCTTAAATTGACTTATTTGTCTTTGTGTTCGTGACACATTTATTTCCTTCAACCTCAGTTTGACTGTTATTTGAAAGTCTCTATAATAGTTCGGTAAACGCCGAGACAAACATCTGCCGGACCGCATAAGATGACACGGATAAACTAACCTAGTCAACCATCAAAAGTCTATAAATACATCAGAAGAGACGTTTGGACGCTGGTCTATTGTTCTGGACCAAACCAGGACTAACATCATGGTCACGTGACCTGCAGCTTGTGTAAGCTGCGGCGCTGACACAAGGCCAACTGGAGTCGCACACCAGGCCGGCTTCCCATTGGCCGATCGTTTCTAAAATACTTTCACATCTGTGGCTCTTTAGAAAAAAATCAGAACTTTCCTCCTGGTTCACCAGACAAACATTCGGATCCAGCTGCTGGTCAACGATGTTCCTCCAGATTCATTGAACTCCTCGTCCCAGAGTTCCCTCACATCTGTGTGGAATTAGACACATTTTTCCCTCCACGGACTTGGAATTCTACCCACTTTTTCTCGAAGTGGGCCAGAGAATGTGGATCACTGGTGCCGTGTGATGAAACATGTCGCAGGAAGATCTCGCACACAGCGTCCTCGTCAAGCTCTTGTGAAACAGGGTCGAGGGTGGCTGAAGAGATGAATGGATGAATGGATACACTGGTGAAGTGATAGATGGATGAATAGGTGAGAGGATGATGGATGGATGAACTGAATACAGTATTGATAATAACTGGTTTATAAATGGCTAGTTAAGCGAAAGAATGGATGAATAAATAAATAAACAGAGATCAATGAAGTGATGAGGAAATCTTCTTTTTTAAATGGATGAATGGATGAACGACTAGGAGGCAGAATAATGGGATTACTTGTGACAGGATTAATAGATGTATATATGTTATATGAAAGAGTGATAAAGCAATAATGTGAATTGAAAAAGTGGATGTATGACCAAATGAATAAGTGAGGCAGTAGATTATCACAATATAAAGAATGAAAGGATTAATAGATGGGTGGATGGAAAATGAATGAGTGAATATATGGATAATGATATAGGTTGACGGATGACAAAATGAATGAATCGGATTAAATCACAAAATTGGAAATAACGGGATTATTAGATGACAGAATGAATAGATGATGAAGGGATAGACAGAAGATGACCGGATGAATAAATAGGTGGACGAACGGATGAATAGGTTGGTGATAAGAGGGATATATAAGGACTAGATTAATGAATGCATTGATAATGACAAGATAGTTATATTGGTTAGAAAAGAATAAACAATAAATATTGGAAACGGCAAAATCAGAGATGGATGAATAGATGAATAGATGGATGAGTAGATAAATAGATGGATGAGTAGAAGGCTGAATGAATGAATGAATGATGAAGATCTATGTTAACAAGAGTCATCTTTAGATGCTGAAAAAAACGACTAAACCCTCTGAGCTCGGACTCTGATCTACAACTGGAGCTTCAATCCAAACCTTTCTCTTTCATAAATAACAGGTTTCCATTACTTCTGCCGCGCCAGAAGACCCACACACACACTCACAAACACACACACACACACACTCACGGTGGACTACGTGGCACTCCTCACATACACTGGACACATTGCTACCAGAAGGAGGAGTTGTTCTAACGTGTCTCTCCGCCCAGAAGATCATTTCTTCCTGTCTCACTCTCACGTCGCATCCCTCCACTGCAGGAATGTGGGGAAGTTAATCCAAGTTAATCCCACTTTTAATCTGCTACTTATCTTTCTGGAGTCTGCTCTTCCTCCGAGCAGTCAGAGCGTCACCATGGAGAAGATGTCAGATGACCTCTGTAGTTCAGGGAAAGTAAACCTCCAGCCCGGCCTTAGAGAGGATCCTGCAGCTCCAGACAACCTGCCATTAGCTGTGAACCAGAGCCAGCATCAGCTCAGTAATTGATGTTTTATTCTGCCAGAGTGGAGCCTCCTGTCACGCCTAGCATCTTTGAACCTTCACTCCTATGACAACCCAACAAACACATGAAGTGATGGCAGGATGAATACATGAATAGATGATGACAGGATGATGACAGGATGAATAGATTCAAGTATGATGACAGTATGATAGATAAGTGTTGTAAGGTATAGTTGAGGATGAACTGATATTCATTGATGGATGATGACTGGATGAATAGATCACTGAATGATGACAGGTATAATTGAAGATGGCAGGATATATATTTATGAATGATGACAGGATGAATTAATGATTACAGTTTGAATAGATGCTGATAGAATTCTGACAGAATAAATAGATAAATTTAGGACTGTGGGAAAATTAGATGAAAGGATGATGGCATGAGGAATAGGTACATGGATGATGACATGATGCATAGATGAATGGATGATGACATGATGCATAGATGAATGGATTATGGCATGAGGGATAGATGAATGGATGATGGCGTGAGGAATAGATGAATGGATGATGGCGTGAGGAATAGATGAATGGATGATGGTGTGAGGAATAGATGAATGGATGATGGCGTGAGGAATAGATGAATGGATGATGGCATGATGCATAGATGAATGGATTATGGCATGAGGGATAGATGAATGGATGATGGCGTGAGGAATAGATGAATGGATGATGGCGTGAGGAATAGATGAATGGATGATGGTGTGAGGAATAGATGAATGGATGATGGCGTGAGGAATAGATGAATGGATGATGGCATGAGGAATAGGTACATGGATGATGGCATGAGCAATAAATGAATGGATGATGACATGATGCATAGATGAATGGATTATGGCATGAGGAATAGATGAATGGATGATGGAATGAGGAATAGATTAATGGATGATGGCGTGAGGAATAGATGAATGGATGATGGCATGAGGAATAGATAAATGGATGATGGTGTGAGGAATAGATCAATGGATGGTGGCATGATGCATAGATGAATGGATGATGGTGTGAGGAATAGATCAATGGATGGTGGCGTGAGGAATAGATGAATGGATGATGGCATGAGGAATAGATAAATGGATGATGGTGTGAGGAATAGATCAATGGATGGTGGCATGATGCATAGATCAATGGATGATGGTGTGAGGAATGGATGATGGTGTGAGGAATAGATGAATGGATGATAGTGTGAGGAATAGATGAATGGATGATGGTGTGAGGAATGGATGATGGTGTGGGGAATAGATCAATGGATGATGGTGTGAGGAATGGATGATGGTGTGAGGAATAGATCAATGGATGATGGTGTGAGGAATGGATGATAGTGTGGGGAATAGATCAATGGATGATGGTGTGAGGAATGGATGATAGTGTGGGGAATAGATCAATGGATGATGGTGTGAGGAATGGATGATGGTGTGAGGAATAGATGAATGGATGATGGTGTGAGGAATGGATGATAGTGTGAGGAATAGATGAATGGATGATGGTGTGAGGAATGGATGATGGTGTGATGCATAGATGAATGGATGATGGCATGAGGAATAGATCAATGGATGGTGGCGTGATGCATAGATGAATGGATGATGGTGTGAGGAATAGATGAAACGATACATACATGATGACGGGATGAATAGCCAGTTGAATAGATTAAATAATAGGTTAAATTATTGATGGGAAAAGAATGAATGAAAAGTTATGGTTTTATTTACGATTATAATATTTTATAATAAAAACATTTATTTCAAGATTAAAATGTAAGTTAAATTTTAAACCATTTTTCAAATCATTAATGATTCATTTAAAGATTAAGAGGCACTTTTTCAAGAAGAACAAGAAATATTTTTCTAACTCACGACATTTTATTGGAAGCAAAACACAAGACAAGAATTAAACAATCACATAAACATCTGTAAACAACAACTCTGGACAATCACACACCTGGCTCCATGTAACAGAAGAATCTCAGGTTTACTAATTGAAGCTCCTCGTACGACACAAACACATCGAGGCAGAAAAGAAAAGTGGCAGAAGACTCAGGAAGGGAAATCTTAAAGCGAGACGAGTCTCTGGAGGTTTTCTTGTGTTGACATCAAGGCACGTAGGCTGCCCAAGTTACTGAAATGTGGTTTTATTATACTGCCTGTAAGTGGCGCTGCGGGCTCAGTTATCTGAGGTATATACCTCTACACCTGAAGAGGAAGAAAAAGCACTGGTTAAGTGTTAAGTGAGATTTGGAGACAGATTTGAAAAGATGGAAAACTACCTCGTTGTTAGTGAGGCCGCTGGACCCGGGTGTGGTTTGGTTCATGACGATCGGCTCAGTCTGAACAACATCAAAGGTTTTGACTCAATTTGTGATCGATTTATTTGTCTATTTTTAAGATTCCACGTTAAAATCCAGAAGATCTGGTTTGTGATCTCAACTCACCTCTTCGATCTTGTTCGGACACAGTCCACCTGCAAGGTCAAAGGTCACAGATGAAGGACCGAGCAGAGACAGAGACAGAGAGAAAAGATGTCGTCCAGCGTTACCTGTGCAGGAACTGTCTCTCCAGGGGTTCAGGTCCAGGCGGCGGATGTTGGCGCAGCGCACCAGCGGGTTCTTCCCCGAGACCACGTCGAAAACGTCCCGGGGCAGGGATGTGATGCCCGTGTTGTCGCAGATGATCCTGGCGAGCGTGGCGGAGCTCAGAGCGTTCCTCTGTCTCGGCGTGAAGACGCCCGGTCGCTCAGTCCACAACCTGATGTGAAACACAACTGATCAACACACAGCGTCGATGACACGTTTCTACCGTGTTCGTGTCATCAGGCCTCGCAAACTAACGTGTCAAGATGTATGTGACAGTATCAGAAGTGTTGATTTAATTTGGTTATAATAATGTTTTGGTGCCATTATAAAGATGAATTTTACACCTTTTTGTTTTACAAACAACACCATACATTCGTATTGTGGAGTATAAGGGCCTCTCAAATGTTTTTTTTTATTTAATACCATAATAAAGTCTTATGAAAACACTTTATTACCAGATTAAAGTCGTACAAAAATGCATTTATTATTATCAATGTTGCTGTGGACTTTAATCTTGTAATAAATGCACTTTTGTACAACTTTAATCTGGTAATAACGTCTTTTCATAAGACTTTTCACAAGACTTTATTATGGTATTAAATGTATTTTATACAACTTTAATCTTGTAATAAAATAAAATGGTCCTAATAATCGTATATTTGAGAACCTAAAAAGTATTTAAAAAAAATTCTCTTTTCAAAACCATTTTGTGTTTATTTCATTATTAAACGCAGATTCTTTTTTATGTCTTAAAACATTTTCCCTTTCGAGAATAATAAATAAACAAGAGTCGAGGTCTCGAACAGTCCCACAATTCTGCTTTAAAAACTGCTCCTTCTAATATGAAACTTGATCCACAATGAAAGTGATGAGTTTAAGGGTTTTGACCTGAATAATACTTTTAAGCGTCAGGAAAATGAGCTCTCCGCTTGTAAAGTTGTGATTATAAGAGAGTGGACAGAAAGGGATGTTGACAAAAAATGAAACCAGCTGGAATTTTTTTTACCGCGAAAAAATGATAGTTACACAAGCCTTAAAATACGACAATTGCGCTTATAGTGTTGTTTGTCGCCCTCTAGTGACGAGACGTCATCATTAATCCTAGTGAAACAAGGTTGTCGTTGCAAATGTATTACTGTAATATAGTTATTGCATTTAAAGTAAAAATTTGTTGGATCGAAATTTATTTATATAACAATTCCTGCCTGAGTTTATCTCGTGTTTTTGAAACACTCACCTGTCTCCTTGACGAATCATCTGGAACTGGTTGGCGATGAGGCAGGAGAACAGGGGCCCCACACGCCCTCCCTTGACGAACGGCTCGGCCACGCCTCCCATCCAGACGTCGATGTTGGCAGGGGTTCCGTACAGGTCCAGAAGCTTCCGGGCCAAGTTGGCGTTGTTCAGGACCTGCGTGAGCTGGGCCAGGTTCCTGGGCTGAGACAGACCACAGAACTTGCGCCACGCATTGTAGCCTGCAGAGAGGAGAGACACGTGACCTTCACACTGACGTTCAACCATCATGATGCAGTGAAAGGAACTTTATTTGGGATGATTTATGGAAGTATATCAGTGCCAACTTTAAAAAGTGGAATCTAATATTTCAGAAGTTAAAACTTTTTTTTATCATCACGACGTTTTTTTTAACCCTTGTTTTGTCTCTGAGTCACGGTGACCCACGGTTTGTTTTTAAATATTTTATTATATTCAATGAAATATTTTGTCATAATAATGCAACGTTTTAATATTACATTTTAAACACTACAAAAAATATATATATAATTTAGAAAATGCATTTTATTAAATGATGTGTGAAAAATCATTCATTTGTAATCATTCAGCAAGTATTCATGAATTCAGATATATATATTAAAAAAACGACTTCAACCTTTCACTAAAGAAATTATTGAGTTAAATTATTTGAACAAAATTAAATGCTTTAAAAAACAAAAATATTTCAATATATATATTTTCGAATTCAATTATTAAACAAGAAAACGTTCACAACGCTCACACATTCATGACGGTGGACACGGGACTCACCGGGAATGCCGTGTTCTCGTGCTCTCTGCATGTTCAGGGCTCCCAGGTCCAGAGCCAGATGCTGCACGAACAGGAAGAGCTTGTCCCTCAGAGCCTCCACCATCATGTTATCCTGAGTGTTCAGCTTCGCAGGGCTGCCGATCAGACCTCGCAGCACGGGGTCCACGCCACCTGGACGACAGGTTAGAGGCGCTTAAGAATGAAGTCTTACGAACCACAAATGTTTCCCCCCAAAATATTCCTCCTTCTCACCCTCGAAGATGATCCTCCAGGGAGTGAAGAAACCCTTGAACAAGGGCACGCTGGGGAATTGGGGATGTTCTCTGTAGTTGGCGCCCAGGCGTCTCAAGGTCGGCTGGATGGCCAAGTGGGCAAATCTGTACGCCGCCGTCGCAAACACGTTTGCGATACTGGGGTCGACGTTGGGGTTGTATCCTGGATAATCTCCGAGCTTTCTCCTCATCGCTTCGTCTCCCACGATGTGTGGCAGGTAGTTGTTGAACACGAACCTCTGAGGGATGGATGAGGACGAATCAGTGGCAGGTTCTTGCTTAGTGGTGTTTATTGTAGAATTCCTCCCAACAACTCTCTTAGTAACGGTGACCTGAACAGCTACCACAATGCTTTGCCGCCCAGCCAACCAATCACAGCTTTTGATAACAGCAACAAAGATGAAGAATTTAAATACAGTATTTTAGTGACCACACAGTGTGCAGAAAGGCATTATGGGAGTTCACTGTTTTATTGGCACCATTAGTGAGGTGTGTGCAGTAATTATTATGTTACGGCTTATCTTATCTGCTGTTCTAATAAATCAAAAGTTATACATTAAATACTGTATGTATTATTATGTGCAAAAGAAAAAAAATCGGTGAAACCCAATATCATGAAGGAACACTGATAAAGATTCTCGTTTTAGTCAAATTTACAACAAAAAACAACCTGTTACTAGCAAAAATGAAAAAACTCAAACTCTTTATAAACAGAGCGTCTGTCTTAGAGTCCTCATTCCATATTATTAATGCTAAAACACAAACATGTTCACACTGTGGCACGATGTTTGTAAAAGCTAGCAGACCCACACATACAGAACACCATTGTCAGCATACAATCAAATATACAAAGTTGTTTTTTTAACTAGTCCTAAGCTCTTGCTGATTCAGCCTTTTTTCTTTTCTTTTTTTTTTTTTATATCTGAAGGTCCTTCCATGAATAAAATACTGACATAAAACCGGGTCATGGTACAAAAAAGATTCGGGAACCCTGCTGAACTCAACACTGTAGTTTTATTCAGAATAATGATAATCTCCATAACAAGTTTCCTGAGTAAGGATAGATCTTTTTATTGCCAAGGAGGTCATATCCTTTTTTAAAATATGATTTTGTATTTATAATCCGACAAGGAACAACTTAACTAATTTTGTCTGTGTCTCAAATGACCATCTGGATCCAGGAATCATTTGAAGTAGAGGCGAAAAGAGTCGAAGGTACCTGTGTGTAGGCTCCCATGATCTTGCGGGCCTCCTGGTAGAGCGTCTCACTCTTCCAGTCCGGGTTGATCCTCTTGAGCTGACGGGCCAGGCGGTTGTGCTCGCGCAGGAAGAGCGTGTGGATGGAGGTCAGAGCGAAGTTCTCGTCCACTCGCACGTCGCCTTCGCAAACGAAATCAAGTTAAGCAGCTTCAATATTTGACTATGTTCGTGTAGAAACTTGACCGCTGCGACTCACCTGCGATGAAGCACGGAACCTCTCTGGCGTTCCTGTCGCCGGTGGTGTTCCTGCGTGTGGCGCACATGTTGGCCTGCAGGGGGTGGAAGGGCAGCAGCTCCCGCCCGTTGTCCTTGAACTCCGAGTTGACCAGCATCAGGCCGCCGTCGTTGGAGAGGTCGCGCAGGTTGAGGGCCAGCTTCTCCTCGGAGCCGTAGACCTGGCTGAGATCCAGGAAGGCGGTCAGGGCGTTGATCTGCTCCCTGGTCTTCGGTTCCCCTCCGAAGTTGTAGGCCGAGAATCCGGTACCGCAGACCGGGGCGGATCGGAAGGTGGGGATGCAGTTCTCCGGGCCGCCGCGTCCTCGTGAGTCGTTGGGCGGGATCTGAGAGTGGATCGGAGTCAGACTCAATCGTACGAGAGACAGGAACGACTCATGTCGACGTACGATCCCTTTTTCTTATTGTAAACACTGGACTCTAAAACGGTCAAAACTGGAGTCCGTTTCCGTCGCTCCAACACAACGTCAACTCCGGTTCTTAATACTTTGCTTTATGGAGACAAATGGTCAATGCAAAGTGTCCCGGGTCATTTATTCGCCACTTCAAGTCAAACAAAATACAAGCTTTTACGATCGATCGGACGAGCTCTCTGCCAGCAGCTCTTCAGGTCGATAGCTCCGGGAAAGACGGTCTCGTACTGTAGAAACATCGCTATATTTAAGGCAAATTTCCGGGCCGAGAGGTCCTCCCCCTATCGCCCTATTGGTTCCTTCGAACCCCCTGTGTCACAATCTCCTGTGGAGAGTCCTTCCTACTTTGTTTCCTTTTCTAATCATTCAAATGTTCTTGGGTGGGGGTTCCTGTCTCCTAGCCCCCCCCCCCTCACGAATGTGTCCCGCTTCGTTCTTTTGATCCACGACCCAAGGTGTGAAAAGGGCAGACAAACAGACGTTTAAATAACCGTTGTCATGACTCTACGTCTGTTCCAAGCTTGTCTTGAGACAGTGTAAATCAGTCTGAGTGAAATGTTGATTGTGAATGTGTATTCAAACGTTTAAGCTCTTAGATGAAGCTAGTAATTTATACTTTATATTTTGATTATCTTTTAGCATTCATTTAAGGATGGCGTTTACGTATAGTGTATAATAATCCCAAGAGTGTGGACGCACCTCGATGGGGATGCAGGGCTCGGTGCGCTCGCAGCTCTCCTCGCAGTTTATGCCGTTGCTGAAGGAGCGGATGCTCGGCGAGAAGGGCGTGAAGGTGAGGTCGTGGTCGTTCCACTGGCCGAAGAGCGTGACCATGTGGGTGAACTCGCTGTCGTTGACGACGCCCTCGTCGGTCGTCCTCAGGATGTTGTTGGACACCTGGCGCACCTGAGGAGACGTTGTTTGGTTATAGAGGTTTTTTTTTTTGTTTGACCTTTTGTGACCCGTCGTGATAAGTACCAGCGGCAGCAGGAAGTTGTTGATCTTCCGGCTTCTGTTGAAACCAATCGGAACGGAGACGTTGTCCTCGTACTGGGAGGGAAGCCAGCGGGTGAAGGGCGTGTTGGAGGCGCCGAGTCGAGGTTTCTGCCTGTTGGCAAATGTCAGCGTTTAGAAAGATGCGTTGAGACACATCAGAGACGTGAAGACATCTCCGGTGTCTCAACTGTCTTCTCCAAAAAGAGAAATTTTCTCCAATTCAAAGGAAGAGGAAAACAATATGTGATAAATAAAATTAAATAAAATTAAATAAAATTAAATAAAATTAAATACAATTAAATTAAATTAAATTAAATTAAATTAAATTAAATTAAATTAAATTAAATTAAATTAAATTAAAACAAGTTGTGATAAAAAGGTGTCCTTGAACTCTTGATATTTGATAACTGGATTTGTTCTGTGTCTTTGAACACAGCACGATTGTTCCGGTCACAGTTCTAAACACACATATTATATACTTGACAGTTTGTCTATGAAAAAAAACAACTTGTCAATCTTCTCCAATTCAAAAAAAGAGCAACACAACATGTGATAAATTCAACGACACAAGATGTTGCCGTGCCGACAGGAGGCGTGACAGGTAATGAAAACTGTTCATATTTGATTGTTAATAAAGTTTTAGGATTGTTCTGCTCACAGTTTTACACATACAGTACATGTTGATATTTCAGTGTGTCTATGAAACATATCACACACATGTTTCAGACATTCAGTGTTACATTAAAAACAACAATCATTTAAAAATGAAACAGTACATTAAAAACAGCGCAAGAGTGACTACAAGATGATTATAAAAAACCAAGATAAATTGTGTTTAGTTAAACCCATAAATGAAGCCAAGTTAATAGTCAAGTTAACCACATTAGATGAAAGCCATACTGTGATCTTCCTCTATCTCTGTGTTTGATGATCTACTGACTGAACATCTTAAGACACTTTTATTTGTTCAGGCTTTTCCTTGATTTTCTGGAACTCCTGTTGTGTTATCAGTTTTATCTTGACCTTTAAAGTATATACTTTATTGAATATTGTTTTGATTGTTTAAGCGCTTTGTGACCCTGGTCTGGAAAAGCGCTATATAAATATTAATTACTTTCTTACTTGCTTACTTACAATACATCAATGTATATACTGTATATTATATAGGTTTAAGTGCAAGTTCTTTTTCTTAGTTTATTTGCTATCAATCATTTATTTTTGTTTCATTGCGTCTACACTTCTAACAGCAGTTGTGTAACTGATAATGTTTGAATGAGCTTCTGACTCACAGGTTGTTGCAGACGCTGGTGATGGTGCGATACTTGTCAATGGTCGCTGTGGTCGCACACGGAGGGTCTCGGACCCGAGCAGCACATCCGGTCAGCTCGGCCAACTTGGCCAGATCTTCTGCGGTCATCAAGTCTGAAACATCAACACACAGGGGTGTAAGGTGACGAATGTCTGACTTCAACATCCACCGTGTGCAGACATCAGCGTCTGACTGACCTGTGGCGTTGAGCGAGCGCTTGTGGATGCGGTGCGTCCTCTCGTGCATCAGCCTCAGGGTCTGACCCATGTAGTCCGCCGACCTCACGGCCGAGCGCGTGTCGCCACGGGGCTGCTTCAGGAGTCGCAGGATGTGGTGAGGAGCCACGACCTCCCTGCGGACTCGTCTCAGACTCCTGGAAATGAACATGTTTCCATAGTTTCATTTGTCACGAAGACATTTTAAATCAGAATGATTTGACGATTGTTAGTTGAGACTCACTCGGTTCTGGAGTAAGTGTAAGCATCGTCCACCAGCTTCTTGGCCTCCTCGAAACAGCTCTGGACCAGAGAGCTGCTGTGATGCTCTGAGAGAGTTTCAGAAGATGACTTGTGGAACTCATTCATCAAGTTATTAGCATGACTTCATCTTGCATTTACTATAATAGTTTATTGTAAAATATTCAAAAATGTAAAGAAAGTTAAATAATGATTGTTTAGCTTCTAAAAGAAACACATTTAGGAATAAGAACTCAGATCAATCAGTTATATTGACATAATATAATAAGAAACAATATATTGTATTTACATCTGTCTTTTGTCATTTTAATCTTTAAATACAGATTATTTAGTGCAGATATTTCTGCTTAAAACTGAAATTCTGGTTTATAATTTTAATTTTCTGGTTTTGATTTTGTCCGTGACCCCAATTTTCCTTTCCAAGACCTTCTCCTTGAGTATAAAAAAGTTCAATTAAAAAACACTATATCACTTTTATAGATCCATTAAATCAATCTTCGATATCGATAAGACTAAAGCCAAGATAAAGCAGCGTACCTGTTGGACTGGTGTGAGCAGCCGTGAGGCAAAAGCCTAGGATAAGAAAAGAAAGAAGCATGTCTGCAAAAAGACGATAAATATTGATTCTCTTGGAGTCTGTTAAAGTATCCGTTGAGAAGGAGCCTGTGTTTGAAGGTATCTCAGGCAGATGAAGTGTGAAGAGATGAGTGTTGATGGTGCTTATATTGAGCAGGAGGAGGAACAGCCTCGCCTCCACCAGGTGAAGCTGCTGTCGATAAAGTCAGTTCCTTGTTCCTTGTTCCTGCAACATTTTCCTCCATTAAATTGACAGTAAAAAAAATAATCTTTTCGAGCATCCTTAAGAAATTCCAACTTTTTCTGTATGACTTTATATCAATACTGGTCACTGAAGAGGAAATTGCAGACTATAAAAGGTTTGTTTGACACTTATGTGATGTGAACTTATTCTACTTTACAATAACAAATAAATAATTAATTTCAAGTATATAGTGATATGAGGCAGGTTTGATATATTAATATAAATATAATAATATAATATATAATAAAATAAATACTATATGAAGATACAATCTGTTGAATTAATTCATTAATTAATTGAAATTAACTACTTTTCAGAAATGCCTGGCTAAAGTCCTCCCACCCCTTTAATATACAAGATTTAAACTTGGACGACCAAAAAATACCTTTTTTTTTTTAAATTTCCATTTCTTTTAACACAACAAAGACTCTCTGTTTTTAGTTTCCTTGTACTTTTTTTATTTGCTTTTATTGTATAATCTTACTGTTTTGACTGTTTCTATTTTGTGTCATATTTGATGTTGTTCTACAGCACCTCGGGTCAACTACCATTGTTTTAAAATGCCCTATAAATAAAATGAAATAAAGCTTAGTTGAGATTTCTTTTTTTGCACAACCATCTAAAAACGTTTTCTGATTCCAAGAATATTTGCACAAAAGTTTTCTCAATAAATACAACTTTCTTGTTCACTGACATAATGTTGAAAACCTCAAATCAAAAACAACAAACAGAATAATACAGTTTATAGTTTGATATTTATTTCATTGTACTCTGTCCTAAAAAATTCTATTCAGCGTTGAGTCTTGAATCGAGTTAAACAAAAACCTTTAGTTGTCTTAAATAAATAACTTTCCCTGGAGCCAAAACTGGAAAATGATTGACACTTGTGTTTTACGGCTTCTGTGCAAATCAAAGCTCGTTGCACAACAAGGAAAAAGGAAGAGAGAAAAGTTCAAGCATAGCCTCGGAGTATATTTAACATGCGTGGTAAACAACAGAGAAGTCAAAAGAAGCGATGATGCATGAAAGCAAAGCATAGTGATCTATAGATTATTGTTTCCATCAGTCGTTCCAGTCATGAACAGAAAGATTATTTTGTCTTTCTCTCGTCTTCCTTCACACGTGTTCCAGAAGGAAACAATGCATGAACAATTCAATAGATAATGTATTATAATGAGTTCAATTAGAGGCAGAATATTTTGTATTGTATTGTTTGTATTTTCAAGTTGCAACATCAAATAAAGTTTATTCTCTTAGTCACGGGGTGTACATAATCAATCGTTGACCCAATTTAATGATAGTTTATAGTAATAAATGATAATTACTATCTTATGTGTCATGACCTTTTAAAGTCTGTATTTTAACTGTGTATTGATTTTTGATTGTTAAAGCGCTTTGTGACCCTGGTCTAGAAAGATCTTTACAAATAACTATTACTTACTTATTTCTTATCCTATATCTTTGGTTGTATGCAGAGGATCTGACGTAAGACTCTTTTGAATTATTATCACTTAAAAACTTGTCAGCTGATTTAAAAAAAAAATATATTATTTGTTTTTTGAAAATATTACATTCAATATTGATTAATGGACAAAAGCAAATATCAATATTAACCAGGTATTTGTTAATAAATAAGTAACTTCAAAGCCACTTTCATGGATGATTTTAAAAAAAAGAAAAAAAAAGAAAAAAAGGACTCTTTTCCTTCTGAGAAGACCATAATGTTTGCGACAGCGACAAGGTAATTCGTCCACTTCCTCGTGTTGAGGCGATAAAATGCAGAAACTGAGCAGGCTCTGCTGAAACCACGTTGGTCAATGTTTATGTTGTAACAGGTCAATTGTCTCTGCTGGGTTGGATCGACCCTGAAAAGCAATATAGTTCTGGATTATTTACTCGTGTTATGAAACAGAAGTTACTTTGGACTGTGGATTAGTCACTCTGTCTCAGAACAATCACGCAGCCAATTTCTTTTTTTTAAACTACTTAAGGAAGATGACTAGAGATAGTCGAACAGACCAGTTGAACCACTGGAATTATTTTTAAATTTTTAGTGGAATTTTGTCAGGATCTTGACAATGAAGACGTGATGGTTATTTTAGAACAAACATCCCTGGTTCAGACACACCTTAAAAAATACTTTTGTTTCCTTCACACTTTGATGACTTATGCTCAACTTCACTTTGTTATCAGAAATATTTTTGTTAATCTGTGAGAGACTCTGGTCAGGGCAGACATACCATAAAAGGTTTTGAGTCAACAGATTCTTCTCATATGTCGTAAAAGAGTCTTACAGGAACAGGTGCGTGTTCACCATTTACTGTGGAGATTATTTAAATGGCAAGATAAGGCACATTAGGTTCAGGTTAGTGGGACAAACTCTCTTTTGAGCTCTTATCTGTGTCTGTCTGGGAAAAGCAAATGTGATGGGAACAGATACTTGAGAAGAACAAAAGTTTGACTGTGGGGGAATGTTTGTCCAGAGAGACGGTAAATAATAAAGGACAAATTATCGTGATACGCTAAACACATCCTGGAGTGAATATCTAGTGTAAAAACCACAGTTTAAAACACATTATTTAGATTTTTTAGTTTTAATTTGGATTCTCTACTAAACTATGTCTCTCTATTGCAACTTCTTATTCAGACATATTGAGGATCAATAACACTTGGATACAAGTTTAATGACTATTATATTCTTTTTCTGGTTAAAATGATCATTTTCTTCAGGTTAAAATTATGATTTATTTAGTAAAGAACAAAAACAACAAAATATGTCACTTAAAGTGTCAATATCCAAAATTAAAATTTTGTCAATCGTTAAAATTTAATTTACTTTATTAATCCCTCTGGAGATTTGGAAAATTAGGTATAAAATACAATAAAAACATCATAACATTTGTTCAAAATAAGAAGCCTCTAAAATAAAAGATATAGTATCACCACAAACAAGGATGTCGAGACGATTCCTCTTTCACTTGTATTATGAAGTCTAAACCGTGATTAAGTGAGAGTAAGTTCTCAGCATTCAGAAAAGGTTCTTGTGAGGATTATGCATCCATTTATTTTTGTAAGATCTTGCTGGGAACTTGAGGTGGGACACCCTGGAAAGGCCCACTACATTTTAACATAGGAAAATGGAGGCTTTTTTGTTGAAATAACATCATTTACTGATTTCCATTTAGGAATTTGTTAAAGAATTTACGTTGCTTTTATAGTCTTATCACAATAAACATGAAGTCATGCTTGCTGCGGCTCACAATGAGCTGGAAGGAATGTTGCCGGTTAGAGTTTCGTTTCTTCGACAAATTACAGTTTGTGCATTAAGACACAGTGACCTCACCAAGATATGCGAGTTGGTTTGCCCTTGCAGGCTGTTATGCCGCGCTCACTGCCTCATACAGAAAACCATTTTTGCTGGCTGAGTCCAGCAACAAATAGTTTGTATTCAAGTGTTTCATCCTCTGAGCTTTCGAATAAAATGGCAAGCACGGTCCGAGAACGAGCCGTGAGAAGCCCCTCCACTCCTTGCTGGTGGTAAATCTGGATTCTGACTTTATAGAAAACACGGGATCTTGTTACTCCTGAAAGAATTGCACATGGCGTCAAGTCTGTGTGAAATATCGGTCAACACAGCTGCGTCCAAAAATGTGCAAATAAGATTTATCAGGAGCCTTTTGTCAGAGGAACAGAAACTACAAGTGAAAAATACGAGGGCAGAACAAAAACTGATTATCAGAGAGGACTGTTTTCGTAGTTGGGGTGTGAGGGTTAGGGGCTGGGGGGGGGGGGGGCAGATATCAGGTGAATTTCTTCTGATGAAAAGAACATTCGCTCCTGACCGGTGCTGGTGTGAAGACCTGAGACATGGCCGCTCTTCTTAAATTGACTCTTCTGATCTTCATCAGTCTCCAAGGTTCAGGTAAGAACTCATGACATGCAAGCAGAACCATAACATCACCAGGCCTCTCATGATTTCACCTGCAGCTCTGACTTCCACAACGGATGACGTGAACACAATTCCAGACGCACAGAGAGTAAGTCATGTGTTGTCGTCTCTGTGTTGTCTAAACGTTTTGCATCAGGTGTCAAGCACTGAAGACGAACAATGTGTTGTGGTTGTTTTTCACTACTTATGCTGCGAGTAGCTTATCTAGGGTAAATCTCTACTTGACTGTTTCTGGATTGTAAAACATTTTAAAAACAACATAAACGTCTTAAACAATACTAGTTTGTAAGCAAGAACAGCCAGTTTTAGCCTTAATTGAAAACCAAGTGTGATTTATTTTATGTGAATAAATGTATTCAATGCAAATGAAACATGATATATATATATATATATATATATATATATACTGTATATAGCTAGCTAGCTAATCTGGCTGTTAATAAACATATGAATAAGTAACTTTGTAATAGTTTATATGAGTTCCTCATTCTTTAGTGTTACCATAGCAAACTTTGGCTGCAAAGGTACACAAGAAGGTTCAACTTGGCGAGCAGTTTGTGAAACTTCATTTGTTCTTCAGGTCGGGGACAACTGCCGCGACTGTGCCAAAATATTCGACCTACTTATCGACATGCTATCAAATGCAGAGTTCCAGGTGAGTGTGGTTGAAACTGGACTCCTGGAGGATTCCGGAACGGTATTTGTTCAATGATAAAAATGTAAGCTTTATGACCGGGTGCAGTGTTGAATAAACAAACTGTGATTTTATTTTGTTCAAAGAAGACACACTTCTTTTTTTTTTTGTTTACAAGTTTTAATTGAATCAAATGTAAACAGCCATGATTAGCCGGGTAAGGGAACTGAAACTAAACTTACATTAATTTAATTTTAACAAAAATGAATTTAAATAATCTATATTTTTACAGAAAATAGTAGAAATAGTTTTCTTTGGGTTGTTGATGAGCCGCATGGTCTCAAACTTCTTTCTTTACTACGAACAGAGGCGCTACACACAGTTGGCAATCAAATAGAGCAACCAAGACAGGATGTTACTCAAACACCTGCAAGCTGCCCTCAGAGAATAGGAAAGGTTCCCTATTTACGTGAACACTTCCTTTTTTATTTTCATTTGTACCTGCAGTTCATTTTTCTATCATCGCGTATCTACTTCTCGTGAACCAGATGAAGTTTTCAAAAGATCTATTTGTATCAAAGAAAATAAAAGACTTATTCAGCATGAAGAACAGTATATAACCTGCCATAGGGATTTACATTTAAGCTGGTAAGAAAATTGGCAGGTATTTGATACGAATGGTGATCATGGCTCTTGATTAAACCCAGGATGTCCAATTACTTCAGTAAAACATAAAAGACAGTTAAATCAGGCAAAACATTGAATAACAGATTAGAGATTATTATGATTCGCTGGTGTTCTGGAACATCTGGATACAGGAAGGTTTTGAAGTACTTGTCACTGACTTTTATGACTTGTTCTGCTGGAAATAGTAAAACAAAAACATCTGAATGCCTTCATGTTATTAGTCATTTGAAATAGTTTTAGGGTTGCTAGGTAAGATACTGTAGCTAACAGAGAATGGATAAAAGTTTCTGTTTTGTCAGCCAACTAGATTTTTATGGGACATGAAAGTAATGACAAAGGGATACGGTATCAATCACAGTAAGTAGCAACTACTCAATGGACAATGTTTTTTTTTCCCCAGAAAAAGCTGGTTGATGGTATCGAGGATCTGTGCCTGTACCTGCCTGGCCCTGATAGTGCAGAGAAACTCTGTAGGGCAGAGATGAAGAAGATCCTGCCCGTGGCTCTTCACATCATCGCTGCCATTGTCGTATGTTGTTCTCCTAACAAATGTTACTTCAATGCACTTCATCATGTTGTTCTATCTCTAGAGACCCGAGGACGTCTGCAAAGTGATAGGCATTTGTGAATCCAGTGATGGACAGAAGAAGCTCAACAACTTTTCCTACCAGGATCTAGAAGTTGCGATGACGAATGACAAAGTCTGCACAATACTGAGACGATTACTTTCGTTAGAGAGTCATGGAAAACGGTTGCCTAACATTTGTTTGTGACAGGTATCGTCGACTCCTTTGTGCTCCTTCTGCATTTTTCTTATCAAGACCATCGAGAGCCTGCTGCCAAAAGAAAGAACCGAGGTGAGTCACTCTTCTGAAATGCCAACTATGTCTTTGTCTCGTTGCACTCTGAGAATTCACCTGACGGTCAATAACATTCACAGACTGATGCTTCACAGGCCGCCGTGATCAAGGTTCTGGATGAGATCTGTTTGATTCTGCCCGCCTCCCTTCACGATCAGTGTGAGGTGGTCGTAGCTAGAGTTAGCAAGCCGGTGATCGAAGCCATTCTGAGCCTCGCCACCCCTCAGTACATCTGCACCCTCATCGGTCTGTGCAAAGGAGAGGAGGTCGCACCTGTAGGTCAGTCTGGTCAACACAAATGTTACTAATAAAAACAACCATTTGACTTTACACAAAGCAAACGAAAGTAATATGGTACCTGGAGCTAAAACACATTGTCAGTGCTTGAAAAACACATCATATATCTAGTGTTTCCTGTTTTTCCTGATTTGTGAAGAAGCACAAGCATATGTTGTGTTTTTCACAAATAAAATTCCTCTCAGACACTTAAAATTGAAGAGGAACTATATCAACTAGAAAAGAGTGCATTTCCGGACGAAAATGCAGTGTGAATGCTGAGCAGCACTCACACAATTCGTAGTACCGGAAGTAGCAGTAGCTGAATTAGTGGTGGAAGTAGTAGTCGTGGAATTAGTAGAAGTGGAACTGGTAGTGGAAGAAGTAGTTGGATTAGTAGTAGTGGAATTAGTAGTGGAAGTAGGATTTGAAGTAGTAGTAGTGGAAGTAGTTGTGGAAGTAGTAGTAGTGGAAGTAGTAGTGGAATTAGTAGTAGTGGAATTAGTAGTAGTGGAAGTAGTAGTTGAAGTAGTAGTAGTGGAAGTAGTAGTAGAAGTAGTAGTAGAAGTAGTAGTAGTGGAAGTAGTAGTAGAAGTAGTAGTAGTAGAATTAGTAGTAGAAGTAGTAAGTTACAGTGGAAGGAGTTGAAAGTTGAGTTGAAGAGTTTCCCCATTGAAATGAACGGGGGGAAAGGGTAGAAAAAGAGGAATAAAAGAAAGAATGGAAGAGATAAAAGATAACTTTTCCACAGACTATACACAAACTATATCTACACGTATCTAAACTACAGTTTCATGTCACCTCCGGGTTTTGAACCCAGGATCTCAGTCACCAAGAGCGAGGGTCATACCACTAGACCATCAAGCCATGAAACAAATGGACATTTCTTTTTTGCCATAGCTTTACAGTCTTAAGCAATGTTTCATGTTTTTGTTGATGTTGTCTTTGAGTTCTTCATAGGTTCTAAAAACATTGTTGTCTCAGTGCATCAGTGAATCTGTGATCCATTGCAGGGTCTGGTTGAGGAGCTCATGTGTTCATTTATCCACGATTGCTTTCACCTGATCAATCGTGTCATCTTGGTCTTTGTTCAACCAAGTAAACCTGGACGCTCTTGTTTTGATTAATCAACTGTTTACTTCTGCTCCAGGTTCTTCTAAAAGGAACTTTTTCCTGCTCCAGCCACACTGTACTTTATTATTGATCTGTTTTTACTTTCTCCACTGTAGTATTACTTTAACTGTAAAGTGTCTTGAGAGTGAGTCTTTGTTATGATAACACACTTTAAATAAAATAAAATTATCATTATGAATAACTCTTAGTACTAGTAGTTGTAGTACTACGAGTACTCGTAGTAGTATGAATACTCGTAGTACTAGTACTCGTAGTACTATTAGTACTCGTAGTACTAGTACTACTATGAGTACTAGTACTACGAGTACTAATAGGAGTGGAAATGTGGAAGAAGGAGTGGAAATGTGGAAGAGTGGAAAAGTGGAAGAGTGAAAGAGTGGAAGAGTGAAGGAGTGAAGGAGTGAAGGAGTGGAAGAGTGGAAGAGTGAAGGAGTGGAAATGTAGAAGAGTGGAAGAGTGGAAGAGTGAAGGAGTGAAGGAGTGGAAGAGTGGAAGAGTGGAAGAGTGAAGGAGTGGAAGAGTGAAGGAGTGGAAATGTGGAAGAGTGGAAGAGAGAAAAAGTGGAGTATAAGTATAAGTAAAACTATTAGTATAAATGTAATTAAAAGTATAAGTATAACTATAAGTATAAGGCAGTAGTAGTGGAATTAGTAGTGGAAAGTAGTGATAGAAGGAAGTGGAAGGAGTTGAATCTTGAGTTGAGTTTTTCCCATTGAAATGAATGGGGGGAAAAAAGGGTAGAAAAAGTGGAATAAAAGAAAGAGGGGAAGAGATAAAAGAGAGCTAGAACATAGCCTGAATGACGGGAACGAGCTGAATTGATAAAAGTTTGAACGGTTCAAATCGGATGAAATTTGTGAAAGTAGAAGCGGAACAAAGTTTAGGTCAGAAGACGGAAGAGGAAAAAGAAGAATAAAGAGAAACAGGAACTCAATTGTGTGAATGCTTCCCAGCATTCACACAATTGATTTATTTTGTTTCTTTGCTACCTGTTAACAAATGCCTCACAGACTCTACTGTACGACTACTCGGCGTTTAATTACCAATGGTTTATGATGAAGAAGACAAATCCTTTTTTTTTCCACTAGATATCTCCGTCAACTGTTAAATACACCTCTTGTGTTGTGGATAAAGGTATTACTAGGATGTTAAAACTCCAATCCTTTATGATTTAAAAAAGGTGTTTCTGGCTCCCCCTAGTGTCAATATATTGTAATGGAATGTTGAAAAATCTCAAGTTTCCAATTTTCTGCCTGAAAGTCTCTTGTTGTGTCCGCTTCTTGTTTTATCTTTCTGGTAATTTCAAAAAGTCTGTCAGTATTTTATATGAAAACACTGTTTTTGACCCATTGCCTCAAGGAAGTTTGGTGGTCACGTGACACTCACAGACTCTCGGTGAATCATTGATCGATGTATTTAAAGAATGTATATTAATAAGAACATAAGGTCACATTTCATCTGGTGTTCTAATTTCTCTCAGAGCCGTGCTCACTGGCCACATACAGGTGCAGAGACGTACCAACCGCTCTCAAATGTGGAGTAAGTGTTCATCTACGACAGTATGATGTTGTGTTTTGAACTTGTAAAATTATCTCACGTTCTTATTTCCCTCCAAAACCAGACGCTCTTCTATTGTCAGAGACTGGCCTGGAAGCCGCTTCAGAACAGCTCTCTCTGATGTGTTGCAGTAGGTGAAAAGAAATGATGTTTAAGGAATAAAATAGATAACGTTGTTTTTAATCTTTTGTTTTAGGATGGGCGTAATAAACAATCACCTCTCATATGCTAATCAATACCTGTCGTTGTACTCAAGAGAAAATAATGACTTGGTAAATACTTCAATATCATTCGCTTATTTACTCGCCTATAAACTGCTTTATCTTGAAGCTTGTCGACGTGCTCAAGTTATTTTTTCTGCAGGTTGAATTTGCTATTCAAACTACTTGGATTAAATCAAAAGCGTGAACACTTGTGTGTGATATTGAATGCATGTGTGATTAAAATACATAAAACAATGTTACGAGCACAAGCAAAGTGCAGTTTATTTTGATGCTTTCAAAGAGAATCTCATCATCAAACATATGTTCCTAGCGAGGAATAGTGAAGAGCTTGAAAATGAGTGGTGAGGAGTGTTTGGTGGGAAAGAAGGGCTGAAGAAGAAGAAGAAGAAGAAGAAGAAAAAGAAGAAGAAGAAGGCACTTTTAACACAATCAACAACCACGAGGTTCTAAATTGTAAAAGATAAAATAAAATACAGTGCAACCTTTGCATCGACACCTTCACATGAGATTCTGTAAACAGGCTGGTTTCTCTGTACAACACCAACCAAATAATTCCTCTCTGATGCAAACAGTTGATGCAAAGATTGTAAGATCAAGTCTTTGGAACGCATTCTTGACTTATGGCACACCACTGTAGTTCAACCACTAGAGGTCGCCAGATAACAAAAAAGACGAAAACTAAATCCGACTTCAGCAGCCTCGGTTGAGCGTGTAGTCTCAACTGGAAACAACCTTCAAACATTGCGGACATAATGGCGAAGCCTGGCTCAGACTTGGGCTACAGCTGCAGCTCATTTGTCTCATTCAGCTCTAAGCTCAAGTTCACAACACATCCACTACAGTGCTAAGATGAAATGGTGTCTGGAAACATTTGGCTTCAATGTCACATTTAAGTGCATTTCCAGATCAAAGATGACATTTTGAATCACACGTTAGCTCCTTGTTTGACTGCTGAGAATGACAGCGGAAAATAATGACTTCTTAATCTGCTTTTTTTTAAATCTTATCTATGCATCTACTGGAAAAGACATAATTTAGATACATCTTAGGACGGTTGTGTATGATTTTTGAGGCGTTGTTACCCTAAACATATTCAAATGTCTTCTCTAAAAACCTGAATCCATGAATCATTTCAAGTATTAACTTCTCCACAATCATCTGTAGTGACACTAAAAGTCTTCGGAAGGTTAAATGCCACGTTGTACCTTCATCATCGTCAGTAGGATATTGGCTTTATTTGGTAAAGTCACATTTGAACTCACATAAACTGAGTGAATAACTGTGCAGCCCGACAGAACCACGAGGTCATTAGCAGCTTCTGACTTCTCTGTAAAACGTCAGAGTTCACTGTGGCCTGAAGGGTCGGCACAGCGGTGGTCTTGCTCAATGGCATGTTGATGATTGTACTTTATAGCTTTCAAGGCTGGAATTAATCCAGTACAAGACTGTGGTTTCATCAGACGAAGAAGGAGAAGATAGTTTCAAGAATCATCCTAAAAATACTCCCAATAAACTCCTCCTGCAAACTTCAAGATGACCTGGACCTTGATCTCCTGCACACTTCCTACACTGGATTAATTCATCTAAATGGAGACATTCTAGAAACATCTAACATGTGGTACGCAGTCAACGCAAATGGAACATCAACAATAATTTAAATTATATATATATATATATATATGACGGTGCATCTGTTCAGGAAGTAGATTTAAAGAACCAGAGAAGAAGAAGAAAAGAGACAAAAAGCAATCATGTCATTAAAACTTCATCTTCTTGGGCACCTCCCACGGGAATATGTCCCGCCCGAAGTGACCGTAGGCTGCGGTGGCCTGGTAGATAGCCTTCTTCAGGCCCAGCTCCCTGGGGTCAGAAGTAAAACATGACGACAGCCGGTTAAATATGTGCTCAACAAGTCCTTCTGAAGACGCGCACACACCTCACGATGACTCCTGGACGGAGGTCAAAGTTCTTCTTCACGATGTCCAGCAGCTCGGCCTCGCTCCTCTGGGACGTGCCGTAGTGGAAGATGGAGATGGAGAGCGGGTGGGCCACACCGATGGCATAGGCGACCTTCAAATGAGGATTTATTGAAAAAAATGTTTGTCAAATATTCTCAAAACTTGGCAAAAAACTTGCTTGTATTCAACATTAAAAGGCAGATGAGATTTAAATATTATTGTGCCAACATTTTTATATTGAATTCAAAATATTTTGGGGGAATTATTGGAATTTTAATTACATTTAAAAATATATACTGTATATATACAATATCACTATACAAATCATTTAAATTATTGAATTCAGTTATTATGAACAACATTTCAAGTTGAAAAAAAATACAGCAACAAAAAAAAGTTTAAACACTTGAAATGCTAAATTCGACCATACAATATTCTAATGGCACTGATCGACTCATCACCACAGAAAATAAGAACAATAATAATGGTGTTAAAATGTTACGTGTTGGTGCTTTAAAGGTCAGTCCTGCAGGTGTTAAATGACTCATGATCAAATACCTCATCAAATGCCTACTTAAACATTCATTTTTACACTTTTGAGTTTTGCTCTACATAACTTTTTAGTATCTAAACAAAAAATTCAAGCTCCAGATCTCTAAACCAAATATTTGTTTTACTTTTAAAAGTATCGCAGGATAAGCAGACACAAACCAGACTTGGTAAGACAAAGGCAGTAAAATGAGTTCTAGGAAGAGCAAACATCAAACAGGTCATATGATATTTACTTGTTTTCCTTTACTCTTACAACTCCTGGATAACATTTAACCATTAGATATTTGGACAGACGTTGAGCTGCTTGACATATATCTTGAGGCGACCCTGACAAGGTAAATGCCATTGTGGTGTAAACAACCTAAATCCTTTAGAAGTAGATCAGTGCCATGAGAATGTTGAATACACTCTATTGGTATTGTCTAGTGGCGCCATTATACCAACATTTTGTATTGAATTTAAAAGACTAGGAATTAAAAATATTGAATACAGAAAATGTGTTTATGAATGACTGGAATTAGAATATGAAACTGCATAAAAAGAAAATCGTAAATTGTGAAAATAATAAAAAACACAAAATCAGTAAATGTGACAACACAAGAGAAGATAAATATTCAGATCATATGAGCCAAACTAATAATTCAACATTGAATTCAAGACGACATGCACAACAAAAGCAGCCGTTATGAAAACCTGGCTTGACTCACCTGGACCAGCACACGCCTGCAGAGTCCATTCTTCACCAGAGACTTGGCCACCCAGCGGGCGGCGTAGGCGGCAGAGCGGTCCACCTTTGTGTAGTCCTTTCCGGAGAAAGCTCCGCCTCCGTGAGCGCCCCAGCCGCCATACGTGTCAACGATGATCTTACGACCAGTCAGACCAGCATCACCCTGTTGGAACCGTGACTCATTAGAATCTACTTAACTCTGGAACTGAGTAGCCAAAATGGAGCTTAAATTGTAATAAAGGAATTTATTTTAATACAAATTAAGATTCATTATATATAAGTCATGTATTTGAGTTAATGTGTGGATATTTATTCAGATGGATGATTATTAAAAGTGTGCGTAGAAAATATGGCAGAACATTTATTTTAAAATTTAAATCGACATCGCGATGTATTGGAAATGAAACCCTTACGCTGACTCTACAGTAGGTGGCGACAAAAACAAACGCGGATAAAATACCTTTTGCAGTGTTTTTCAACATTTTTTTGGCTTTATTCGGTGCAAAAAATATGTTTACTGTTCCATTTGTGTAGCAAAAACTTGTTTATCTGTACTTTATTTTCCATGACTTGAGATCCACATGTTAATGGTTGAGTCATTTATTTTAATCTTTGCATTTGTATTTGTATATTTCTATTATATTAATAATCATATTAGTAATGATACGTTATATTGTACATTTCAGATTATTCATGCAGCGCTGTGTTATTTCAGGTTTTTACTTTTACAGTTCAAAACTCAATTTAAGTTTATATATATTATATATAAAGTGTATCTAAACTAATCTAAATCAATTAGTCTTACTGACGTATTCTATCAAATGTTGTGATAACATTTTATATACTACATCACAATTGCAATTGTGGTAAATGAATGAAAATTATGTGTATACAGGGAAAGTCAACTACCTCTTTTTAGACAATATCAAGACACATATTTTTGATTTCATGCCTCTCACCTGAGGACCTCCGATCACAAACCGGCCACTTGGCTGCAGGTGATAGACGGTTTGGTCATCCAGGTAACCTTTGGGAACCACGGCCTTCACGACCTGCTCCTTCAGTACGTCACGCATCTCCTCCAGAGTTATACCCTCGTCATGCTGCACCGACACGACGACGGTGTGGACACGCAGCGGCACCATGGCTCCCCTGTCCTGTCGGTACTGAACTGTGACCTGAGGAAATACATTTTTTCAATGTATTTTTAATGGAATGTGTGTGTGCAGGATGTTATGGAAGTAGTTTATATCAGAATATTAGAAGGTTTAATGTAACCTTTCAATCGTTACCATTATTATTATAATTTTCTTTAAGCATTTAATTATCTTATTAATAATTAAATTCAACAACTCTATATTGATAGGTTTATGTTTTAATTCGTTTTAATTGATTAAAATAATTTTCTAAATGCATTAATTTTATTATACAGTAATATATAACAATAATAATACATATATATATAGTTTTATATTTTAATTCCAATTATTCTAATTGGATTCTAATAAATTCAATTTTTTTTTTTTTTTAAGTCGTAGCCTTTTAAATTAGACATTTTATACCCATTATATAAATTAGCACTATTACATCAACATTTTTATACTGGATTTAAAGACTCAATATATATAAATATATATATATATTTTTTCTTTTCTCACATTTATTACAAAAAACGTATTCAACCTTTAGATATACTTTTTTTTAAATTAAATTATTAAATAAAATAAAAAATCAATTGCTTAATTCAACCATTCAGTATTCTGCTGGATCTGATTCCCTTGCATGAGCTACTTTTATTTAGTGTCTAAACTATGGACTTAACAGAAGCATGTTTTTTTAATGATGTTCATCTCCTGACCTGAGTTTTAGAGTCTGGCCGCAACCATGGCAGAGTTCCGTTCCGGCGCAGTTCGGCCATCTTGGCGTTGAGGTTGTGGGCGAGGACGATGGTGAGGGGCATGCCTTCCTCCGTCTCATCTGTGGCGTATCCGAACATCAGACCCTGTGAGATATTCACATAATTAGATAACAGGCTGTTGTTGCCAAAACAGAGCAGAAATTAACTTGTCGACACATCCTGGATTTAGTGGCGTAAATATAAACTGCATGCCGACCTGGTCACCGGCTCCGATATCTTCCTCTTTACGATCCAAGTGGACCCCTTGAGCGATATCCGGGGACTGCTGCTCCAACGCGACCAACACGTTGCAGGTCTTATAGTCAAACCCTGTTGAAAAATAAATCTATTTTTAAAATGGAATCTTTTATAATTGGTAGCTTTTTAAATTCAACATAAAAATGTTATTATGGTACATTAGTGCCGCCGTGAGTGGCTGGGTTATGTCAGGGATAATTGGGTCAAGTTCCTGAAACAAAGCAAATCCTCACCTTTAGAAGAGTCATCATATCCGATGTGCTTAATCGCATCTCGGACAATCTTCTGGTAGTCCACGTTGGCCCTGGAGGTGATCTCCCCCGCAAGCAGGATCATCCCAGTCTTAGCGGCGGTCTCTGAAACACACGGAGCGAGTGAAAGATTTGACTAAGTGCAATTGACTTTGAGGAACAGGAGTGGAAGTTAATGACGAGCACTTTAATTAAAACAATAGATCTTGAGAATTGGTTTTGTGATCACGAAACAGCTTTTATATCCAGCATGGTTGAGTTTAAAATACTTTGTACTTCTGGAATAAAGTACATACATGTCAGTAACTACAGCCACAGCAACTGTTGAAAGCACAAAATAATATACTTTATAATAATTTAAACCCAAAATCATAGTTTTATTAAATCAGTCTTCAACATCTGTAACATATGACATGAATATGTAAAAATTATTCTTGTTTTTTCTATCGTGAAAGGGCAGACATTAAACCACAAGTGACCAAAAAAAAAAGAAGGTATTTTCACAGTCAATATGTCGTGTTTCAAAAATACTCACCACATGCTACTTTGGCATCTGGGTCTTCCCTGAGATGAGCGTCCAACACGGCATCACTGATCTGGTCACAAATCTTGTCTGAAATACACAAAAGAAGTTGGCTTTACCTTCAAAATACCTCATGTTTGATATCAGTTTCTGATTTTACAATAGTCTATATACTGTATATATTTAAATAGATTTGAAATGTTCAATATTTCAGATGTTTAAGAAACATAATTTTGTTTGACTTGAATTGTGCACAATCTTAAGGTCTTCTTTTATTTATTTTTATCAATCAGCCTTCAAACTAGTGGAAAATGAGACCGTCTTGGTGCAGGAAAAAAACAGAGCTCTTTCTAATACACCATCTCGGTGAGATGTATCTCTCATGCACTTAACTGTCTTGAACAATTCATGAAATAAATATGTTTTTACATTTTTATCTGATGATCAGTTTGAGGTGCAGAAAAGATCGGGGACCCCTGCTCCGTCAGTCAAGGCTAGGGAAATTCAAAAACCTTTTTATTTATTTCCTTTCATTAATGTTTTATTATAACTTTCACTATCAGTGTTAATTAACTTTTTATTTGTCAACCGAGACTTGAGATGAGGCCGCTGCAAGCGGATATTAAACAAGTGCCAGGACTATCTAAACAAATGTATTTGCCACATGTAGCAGAAAACTAAATAGGTTTCAAGCTTTGTTGACTTTAGCTTAGTTTTTTCCCACCATTCTTTTTTTTTTTTACTACTTTCCTTTTTTAACTTTTTAATCAGTTCCATGTTCTTTTCATTTTTTTTTTTAAATGTGGAAACAAAATAACTGTTTATACAGAAAGACAATCAATATTAATGTTCAAAATATAGTTTGAAGAGTAATTGGGTCCGTTTAAATAATAATACAAATAAATCAAAATATAGATTAATTAAAATAAAGTTAACTTTTGATTTAGGGTTGTTTAAAATGTAGGTTTATAAATGATAAATCATGTTTATAGAGTTGAAATAGCTGAGGGTCGAGCGGTCAAGTGACGTCAACATGATGCGCTCTTAATGACAGGCTAACATGGTGCAGACACGAGAAGAATATTGTGATATTTAGATTAAAAAACTCACCAGGATGTCCTTCTCCTACGGATTCAGACGTGAAGAGGAAGCAGTCTTCAGCGTCGGACGAGTTGTTATGGAAACCGTTCTGAGGTTGACTGTTCATGTTGGCGGATGGAACACGCTGTTAGCTCACAAGCTAGCTGCGAAGATGAAGCGACTCGCGGTGGAGAAAAGTAGACTTTTTTTGTTGGGATTCGAGCTCCTGTGAGTCTCACTCAGACACAGCATGGGATTCCAAACTCAAGCCGATGAACTGTTGGCGGCCAGTCAGCTGTTAATATACGGCTGGAGAGTTGCGAGGACCGGCCAGGCTTCTCCTCTGCAGCCTATGATGGAGGGAGGCGGGGACCACGTGACCCGCCTCTTGTAAACATTCCCCGATGAAAGAAGGATGACAGTAAACAAAACATTAATAAAGATGTGCTAGGGTTTCACATATGATTATTTGTTTTTTTTCTTCTCGTATCAAAAGCATTTGCGTTTGTCTTTCCAGGTATTGCAAACAGAAGTTTAGTAAATATGACAATACAACTAATGTACAATGAAGAGAGATTAAACATGCTTCAAAGTACGACTTCAAACATGAAAAAATGCATTATTTGTTTGTTATGTTTAGGTGAAAACTCAACTTAAAGATATAGACTATAGAACATAATATTGTGGCCCTTGAGTCATTGTTTTTAATTTAAATGAAAGTTCACCTTTGCCATTTTATAAATAATGCTCTATTATTTGTTTGATTAAATATAATGTAATAATAAAAATTTTTATTACATAATTACAGAAAAGATCCTATAGAAAAGACTGGTCTCAACTATCATATTGATGATTTTTCAGGAAAACTATGCTATTCTAAAGCTATAATTTGTTGATACAGAGAAATATACAACGATGCTCAAAGGTCGGAAACAAAAACTGAAAGATGGATGGATAGATAAGATATATTTTAGTTTGGTGTCAAGAGCTTAAGCAAAAAGAAACAAAGCAACACTTCACACTTTATTTTTATTTTTTTAAGTTTCTGGCCAAAGGACTTTTCCATTCATCTGACAGTAGATTAAGCAAAAAACAAACAACATAAGCTTAAGACAAAACAAACAGTCATGGAGCAGAAGAAGAACGACTGAGTGAAGTTGCTGCAAGATTACTGATCCACGGTCTTTATTTATGGACTGAGATGATAAATGTTCGTCCTCTGCTCATTATCGTCGACATATTGCAATTTGGTTTCACGTTCAAAATTAGGTCTATTATCAATGATCTATCTATGACAAGACATAATCTATGATACGATCCAATGCGCTCCAGGTAAAGTGACACCATATTGCTTCTAAGTCGTCATGTTGACTCACATTCAATACGCTCGACTGTTTGATATTTCAACTCACAGTAGAACTTGATCCAAGAAGTCTGTTTGCTTCCGACTCCAAGATATACACAAGGTATGAGATGATGGGTAAACAAGTTGATAAAAGCCATGTGATGATATGGAAT